>NC_030685.2:87664047-87671547 GCF_000004195.4 Xenopus tropicalis | reverse complement strand
TCACCCTAACCCTCTACCTAACCCTCAACCTAACCCTAACCCCCACCCTAACCCTCACCCCCACCCTATCCCTCTACCTAATACTAATCCTAACCCTCACCCTAACCCTCTACCTAACCCTCACCCTAACCCTCTACCTAACCCTCAACCTAACCCTCACCCTAACCCTCTACCTAACCCTCACCCTAACCCTCTACCTAACCCTCACCCTAACCCTCTACCTAACCCTCACCCTAACCCTCTACCTTATACTAATCCTAAACCTGACCCTAACCCTAATCCTAACCCTCACCCTAACCCTAATTCTAACACTCACCCTAACCCTCACCCTAACCCTCACCCTAACCCTCTACCTAATACTAACCCTAACCCTCACCCTAACCCTCACCCTAACCCTCACCCTAACCCTCTACCTAACCCTCACCCTAACCCTCTACCTAACCCTCAACCTAACCCTCAACCTAACCCTCACCCTAACCCTCTACCTAATACTAACCCTAACCCTCACCCTAACCCTCACCCTAACCCTCACCCTAACCCTCACCCTAACCCTCTACCTAACCCTCACCCTAACCCTCAACCTAACCCTCACCCTAACCCTCTACCTAATACTAATCCTAACCCTCACCCTAACCCTCACCCTAACCCTCACCCTAACCCTCACCCTAACCCTCTACCTAACCCTCACCCAAACCCTCACCCTAACCCTCACCCTAACCCTCACCCTAACCCTAACCCTCACCCAAACCCTCACCCTAACCCTCACCCTAACCCTCACCCAAACCCTCACCCTAATCCTAACTAACACTCACCTTAATCCTAACCCTCACCCTAACCCTCTGCGTAAAACTAACCCTCACCCTAACACTCTACCTAACCCTCACCCTAACCCTTAGCCTAACCCTCACCCTAACCCTTAGCCTAACCCTCACCCTAAAATGGACTCCTACCTGGGTGCCCATTGGGAGGGTAGATACAACTGGGTATAACTCTTATGAGGGGCCCAATGGGAGAGCTGAGGGTACATTGAAATGACTGGGGGTGTGTCCAAAGGGGAGGGGCTTGGGTAGATGAGTGGGTGGGTTGGAGCAGGAATTCGGTGAATCAGGGATATTTCTTGGAGATTCCTTATAGCGGCCCGTACGGTACAACCGCCCCGGTATATATATATATTTCTATTTCAATTTCCATTTCTAATAGAATCGGCACAGTAGGCCGAGGGGTCGGGAGAGATCAGACAAATGAATATCAGCGGGGGGGGGGGGGGGGGGGGGGGGGGGGGGTCAGTATCATTTAATTACCATCCGCTTCCATGAAACAATTTGTGAAAATTGAAAGGCACATTCCAAGAATTAGAATTTTAATTTCATGGCAGATAAAGAGCAGCCGCCGAATGTTCAGCTTTACCCGCTCCGACTCCATTTCATTCCAGACCTTATCGGGGGCCCCTGGGGGTTCAACTCATAACTCGCCTGTCCGACCCTACTGCATGCTGGGAAACTGGGGCCCCAGATATATAGAAACATTGGGGTAACAGTCACCCTGCTATAGTTCCAGGGGTACCCAGGGCACAAATAAGCACTCACCCCAAATCCCCCCCTAACTGGCCTTCAGGCTGGGCCCCCTTAGCCCATAACAAGGTTACAGATATATAGAAACATTGGGGTAACAGTCACCCTGCTATAGTTCCAGGGGTACCCAGGGCACAAATAAGCACTCACCCCAAATCCCCCCTAACTGGCCTTCAGGCTGGGCCCCCTTAGCCCATAACAAGGTTACAGATATATAGAAACATTGGGGTAACAGTCATCCTGCTATAGTTCCAGGGGTACCCAGGGCACAAATAAGCACTCACCCCAAATCCCCCCCTAACTGGCCTTCAGGCTGGGCCCCCTTAGCCCATAACAAGGTTACAGATATATAGAAACATTGGGGTAACAGTCACCCCGCTATAGTTCCAGGGGTACCCAGGGCACAAATAAGCACTCACCCCAAATCCCCCCTAACTGGCCTTCAGGCTGGGCCCCCTTAGCCCATAACAAGGTTACAGATATATAGAAACATTGGGGTAACAGTCACCCCGCTATAGTTCCAGGGGTACCCAGGGCACAAATAAGCACTCACCCCAAATCCCCCCCTAACTGGCCTTCAGGCTGGGCCCCCTTAGCCCATAACAAGGTTACAGATATATAGAAACATTGGGGTAACAGTCACCCCGCTATAGTTCCAGGGGTACCCAGGGCACAAATAAGCACTCACCCCAAATCCCCCTAACTGGCCTTCAGGCTGGGCCCCCTTAGCCCATAACAAGGTTACAGATATATAGAAACATTGGGGTAACAGTCACCCCGCTATAGTTCTGGGGGTACCCAGGGCACAAATAAGTCCCATTTCCCTGCAGAACCCCCCCCCCCCCCCCCGGGAGTCGCATTTAATTCCCCCAATGATACGGTTTATGGGCGCAGTATACGAGCTGAGAGATGTCGTTTATATTCCCAGTAGAGATGATGGGGGGCGCGTTGGTACAAACACTGTTACATTTATAGGTGGGAGTTACGCGCAGGGAGCGGCGCCCGGGCACAGATGGCAGCGACATATTAATAGTTTGTTTGTTTGTAAATGTCGGGATAAAGCTCCTACTGGGGATACGGATATAATGGGCGTAGGGTCATCACAGGGACATGTGGGAATGAGCCCCCCGCCCGCTGCTGTGTATGGAGCGAATAGGGTGGAGACCAAACGCAGATCAGAGGGCGGGGCCTGGAAAGTAGGGGCCAATGAGCAACCGGCACGGGCAGAGATTGTCATAGCACATTGGGGATCAAGGAGGGACTCATCCCCCTCTCTGGGTAGGGAATCCCATAACCTGACTGCCCTTACAGTAAGGAACCCATTCCTATGCTGATGGTGAGATCCCCTTTCCTCCCCACCCCCAATGAATCACTCATTCCCCCTCTCTTGGTAGGGAATCCCATAACCTGACTGCCCTTACAGTAAGGAACCCCTTCCTATGCTGATGGTGAGATCCCCTTTCCTCCCCACCCCAATGTATCACTCATTCCCCCTCTCTTGGTAGGGAATCCCATAACCTGACTGCCCTTACAGTAAGGAACCCTTCCTATGCTGATGGTGAGATCCCCTTTCCTCCCCACCCCCAATGTATCACTCATTCCCCCTCTCTGGGTAGGGAACCCCATAATCTGACTGCCCTTACAGTAAGGAACCCCTTCCTATGCTGATGGTGAGATCCCCTTTCCTCCCCACCCCCAATGTATCACTCATCCCCCTCTCTGGGTAGGGAACCCCATAACCCGACTGCCCTTACAGTAAGGATCCCCTTCCTATGCTGATGGTGAGATCCCCTTTCCTCCCCCCCCCCCAATGTATCACTCATTCCCCCTCTCTTGGTAGGGAATCCCATAACCTGACTGCCCTTACAGTAAGGAACCCCTTCCTATGCTGATGGTGAGATCCCCTTTCCTCCCCCCACCCCCAATGTATCACTCATTCCCCCTCTCTTGGTAGGGAACCCCATAACCTGACTGCCCTTACAGTAAGGAACCCCTTCCTATGCTGATAGTGAGATCCCCTTTCCTTCCCAAATGTCCTTATATGACTGAACCTTATTAATTCTACTTATTTCTTTTAAAACATTATGATCCTATTTCAGAAAAGAAAATCAGCGATTTCCACCTAAACCTGTAGCTGAAGCAGGAAGAACAAAGCGGCACATTCCCCCCCTCGGCCCCTGCGTTGCCCCCTCTGACAGATTCCGCAGTCGCACAGAAGCCCAAACACTTTCCATTTATTATTCTATTTTATGTGAGAAACATCAGTTTATATTTCAAAGGCTTTTTTTAAAAATCTTATTTGTGTTCCGATGCCGGAGAGGGGGGAAAGTCTCACATGGAACCGTTACTGCGAGGCAACACTTCAGCACCGGCCCCCCTATACCGGCCCCCCTATACCGGCCCCTCTATACCGGCCCCCCTATACCGGCCCCCCTATACCGGCCCCCCTATACCGGCCCCTCTATACCGGCCCCCTATACCGGCCCCTCTATACCGGCCCCCCTATACCGGCCCCTCTATACCAGCCCCCTATAACCGCCCCACTATACCAGTCCCTCTATACCGGCCCCCTATACCGGCCCCTCTATACCAGCCCCCCTATACCGGCCCCTCTATAACCGGCCCCTCTATACCGGCCCCTCTATACCAGCCCCCTATACCGCCCCTCTATACCGGCCCCCCCTATACCGGCCCCCCTATACCGGCCCCCTATACCGGCCCCTCTATACCGCCCCCCTATACGCCCCCCTATACCAGTCCCTCTATACCGGCCCCCCTATACCGGCCCCCCTATACCGGCCCTCTATACCGGCCCCTCTATACCGCCCCCTATACCGGCCCCCCTATACCGGCCCCTCTATACCGGCCCCTCTATACCGGCCCCCTATACCGCCCCCCTATACCGGCCCCCTATACCGCCCCTATACGGCCCCTCTATACCAGCCCTCTATACCGGCCCTATACCGGCCCCCATATACCGCCCCCTATACCGGCCCCACTATACCGGCCCCTCTATACCGCCCCTCTATACCGGCCCCTCTATACGGCCCTCTATATACCCCCCCTATACCGCCCCCCCTATTACCGGCCCTCTATACCCGGCCCCTATACCGGCCCCTCTATACCGCCCCCCTCTATACCGCCCCCCCTATACCGGCCCCTCTATACCGCCCCCTATACCGGCCCCTCTATACGCGCCCCCCTATACCGGCCCCTCTATCCCGGCCCCCCTATACCGGCCCCTCTATACCGCCCCCCTATACCGCCCCCCCTATACCGGCCCCCTCTATACCGGCCCTCTATACCGCCCCCCTATACTGGCCCCCCTATACCGGCCCCCCTATACCCGCCCCCCTATACCGGCCCCTCTATACCGGCCCCTATACCGCCCCTATACCGGCCCCCTTATACCGGCCCCTCTATACCGGCCCCCCTATACCGGCCCCCCTATACGGCCCCTCTATACCGCCCCCCTATACCGCCCCCCAATACCCCCCTCTATACTGCCCCCCATACCGGCCCCCCTATACCGGCCCCCCTATACCGGCCCTCTATACCGCCCCCCTATACCGGCCCCTCTATACCGGCCCCCTATACCGCCCCTCTATGCCGGCCCCTCTATACCGGCCCCTATACCCCCCTATACCCCTCCCGGCCCCTCTATACCGGCCCCCCTATTACCCGGCCCCCTCTATACAGGCCCCCCTATACCGGCCCCTATACCGGCCCCTCTATACCCCCCTATACCGGCCCCTCTATACATACAGGCCCCCCTATACCGCCCCTCTATACAGGCCCTCTATACGGCCCCCCCTATACCGGCCCCTCTATACCGCCCCTCTATGGCCCCCTATACCGGCCCCTAGGCCCTCTATGCCGGGAGATACCGGCCCCTCTATACAGGGCCCCTCTATACAGGCCCCCTATACCGGCAGGCCCCTCTAGAGGGAGGGGAATGGGGGGAATGGGGGATAGAGGGGGATGATTGCAGATGTAGATTATGGGGGACACACAGGCAGGGTTAAAGGGGTTAAAGGGGTCAGCTGACATTAATTAGTGAAAGAGTTATCTTAAAGGGATTCTGACACCAGAAATTAAACCTTTTTTTACATCATAACATTGGTTTAAGAATTTTGCAATAAAATTATTTGCCCAATTACATTCCCTATCTGATCCCCCATGTTCCTCTATTAGGGGGCGGCCATATTGGCGCAGCAGGAACCCGTTAGGATTAGAAGCTCTAACTGACAGTCAACAAATGATCAAAGTGACCTATAGGGAACTTCTCATGTACATTTATGTTTTGAAGAGTATTTTTTAATGTTAGTATCACTTTAAGTCTTCCAGTCTTGACCCCACCAGTGAGAGACTTCTCTGGATGGAAAATCCAATAGGCAACTGGTTTCTTATTGATGTATTTCAATTATTTAAGTTTCATTTACATTTCCAGTTTGTAAAGGATGTAGCGTGACCCCTCCCGCCCCCATTACTTTTGTGGTTTTCCTGCCGCAGTGAGTGCAAACCTTAAAGACTCTTTGGCTCCTAATAAACCATCTCCCGTTACGTGTGTGGAGCCCAGAGTGCATCAGTACGTTATCGTTAGTGATTGCTGTTGGCCTCTCGGATGGATCAATACCTTTTTGTAGCTTATGGTCTCGTGTGTCCCAGTGACCCATATCACCATGGTGACTAGAGACTTGAGGACCTGGTGGGTCCATATTAGATAAGAACATGACCTAAGCTGACCCCAAGTTCACCCAATGGGAGACACGTGAATCAGGATGACCATCTGTTGATCAAAGTACTTGGAGACTCTCGATGTGTGTGTCCCAGTGACACATATCACCATGGTGACTAGAGACTTGAGGACCTGGTGGGTCCATATTAGATAAGAACATGACCTAAGCTGACCCCAAGTTCACCCAATGGGAGACACGTGAATCAGGATGACCATCTGTTGATCAAAGTACTTGGAGACTCTCGATGCGTGTGTCCCAGTGACCCATATCACCATGGTGACTAGAGACTTGAGGACCTGGTGGGTCCATATTAGATAAGAACATGGGAAACTTGACCCAAGCTGACCCCAAGTTCACCCAATGGGAGACACATGAATCAGGATGACCCTCTGTTGATCAAAGTTCTTGGAGACTCTCGATGCGTGTGTCCCAGTGACCCATATCACCATGGTGACTAGAGACTTGAGGACCTGGTGGGTCCATATTAGATAAGAACATGGGAAACTTGACCCAAGCTGACCCCAAGTTCACCCAATGGGAGACACATGAATCAGGATGACCCTCTGTTGATCAAAGTTCTTGGAGACTCTCGATGCGTGTGTCCCAGTGACCCATATCACCATGGTGACTAGAGAATTGAGGACCTGGTGGGTCCATATTACAAACCGGATTCCAAAAAAGTTGGGACACTAAACAAATTGTGAATAAAAACTGAACGCAATGATGTGGAGGTGCCAACTTCTAATATTTTATTCAGAATAGAACATAAATCACGGAACAAAAGTTTAAACTGAGAAAATGTACCATTTTAAGGGAAAAATATGTTGATTCAGAATTTCATGGTGTCAACAAATCCCAAAAAAGTTGGGACAAGTAGCAATAAGAGGCTGGAAAAAGGAAATTTGAGCATAACGAAGAGCTGGAAGACCAAATAACAATAATTAGGTCAATTGGCAACATGATTGGGTATAAAAAGAGCTTCTCAGAGTGGCAGTGTCTCTCAGAAGCCAAGATGGGGAGAGGATCACCAATTCCCACAATGTTGCACAGAAAGATAGTGGAGCAATATCAGAAAGGTGTTACCCAGTGAAAAATTGCAAAGATTTTGCATCTATCATCATCAACTGTGCATAACATCATCCGAAGATTCCGAGAATCTGGAACAATCTCTGTGCGTAAGGGTCAAGGCC
>NC_030685.2:87589047-87659047 GCF_000004195.4 Xenopus tropicalis | reverse complement strand
GTCCCACCCACTGCTTGAGTTACAGACTCCCTGCCCCTCCCACTATAAGCTTCCATCAGAGTCTTCTAGTCCCACCCACTGCTGGAGTTACAGACTCCCTGCCCCTCCCACTATAAGCTTCCATCTGAGTCTTCTAGTCCCACCCACTGCTGGAGTAACAGACTCCCTGCCCCTCCCACTATAAGCTTCCATCTGAGTCTTCTAGTCCCACCCACTGCTTGAGTTACAGACTCCCTGCCCCTCCCACTATAAGCTTCCATCAGAGTCTTCTAGTCCCACCCACTGCTGGAGTTACAGACTCCCTGCCCCTCCCACTATAAGCTTCCATCAGTGTCTTCTAGTCCCACCCACTGCTTGAGTTACAGACTCCCTGCCCCTCCCACTATAAGCTTCCATCAGTGTCTTCTAGCCCCACCCACTGCTTGAGTTACAGACTCCGTGCCCCTCCCTCTATAAGCATCTGAGTCTTCTAGTCCCACCCACTGCTTGAGTTACTGACTCCCTGCCCCTCCCACTATAAGCTTCCATCAGAGTCTTCTAGCCCCACCCACTGCTTGAGTTACAGACTCCCTGCCCCTCCTTCTATAAGCTTCCATCAGAGTCTTCTAGCCCCACCCACTGTGGGGCGTCTTTCTAAGCAGTTCTCTGTTTTAATAATTTCTCTACCCTTCATCCCTTTTTATTGGACCCTGCTGACAAAATATGATTGGTGGACACACTTTTCAACTTTCTGATTGGTCGACCAGTATGTCTGAGAAGCGACAAACTACCGTACGTTCCACAGAGCTGAATATAATAGAATGAAACAAATATTATTTGATACAAACCCCCCTGTTTAATTACCCCCCCCCCAGTAATGTAGATTTATCCTTTGTTCCTCCGCTCCGATGATTAATTCCTCTCTCTGTAAATAAACAATATTACTGTAATTCATTGTGAAGAGGAATGGTGTCTTTAACCGTCGCCATTAAACGATGGAGTATAAATACGGCGAGAAACGGGCGAGAAATGAATGAAAGCAGCTGCTTCTGTTCCGCAATCACCAGATGTTCCCTCGCAGCCCCAACTCATTATATTCTTCATCTTCATCACTTTTAGCTTCTCCCCGTCTTTCCCCCCCACCGCCGGAGTCGGAGTCAGTGGCGCATAGCGATGAGCAATTTTTTTCGGCAGGCATGGATTTCGTGAAATTTCTGTGAAAATTTGCAGCGGAAAAATTTGTTGTGTGTCAAAAAAGTTGTGCATCAAAAAAAGTCGCAGCCGAGTCACAATGGGCACTGTTGCGTAAAAAAAAGACACGGTCACGGGCGTCAAAAAAGATGCGGGTGTTAGTGATGAGCAAATCTGTCCCGCAAAAAAATTTGCGAAACGGCGAAAAATTCCCGAAACGCATTTGTCATGTGATTTTTTTGTCGCCCGCATCTTTTTTGTCGGCCAAGCTTTTTTTTGACGCGACTGTGCCCAATTTTGACGCAACCGTGCCCTTTTTTGATGTGACTGTTCCCTTCTTTCACACGACCGCGCCCAATTTTGACGCGACCGTGCCCTTTTTTGACGCAACCGTGCCCTTTTTTGTCATGACTGTGCCCAATTTTGACGCAACTGTGCCCTTTTTTGACTCAACCGTGCCCTTCTTTCACACGACCATGCCCAATTTTGATGCGACCGTGCCCTTTTTTTGACAGTGCCCAATTTTGACGCAATCATGCCCTTTTTTGTCGTGACCGTGCCCTTTTTTGATGCAACTGTGCCCTTTTTTGATGCAACCATGACCTTTTTTGTCGTGACCGTGCCCTTTTTTGACGCAACCATGCCCTTTTTTGACGCAACCATGCCCTTCTTTGTCGTGACCGTGCCCTTTTTTGACGCAATCATGCCCTTTTTTGTCGTAACCGTGCCCTTTTTTGTCGTGACTGTGCCCTTTTTTGTCGTGACCGTGCCCTTTTTTGATGCAACTGTGCCCTTTTTTGATGCAACCATGACCTTTTTTGTCGTGACCGTGCCCTTTTTTGACGCAACCATGCCCTTTTTTGACGCAACCATGCCCTTTTTTGAAGCAATCATGCCCTTTTTTGTCGTAACCGTGCCCTTTTTTGTCGTGACTGTGCCCTTTTTTGTCGTGACCGTGCCCTTTTTTGTCGTGACGTGCCTTTTTTTGTCGTGACCGTGCCCTTTTTTGTCGTAACCGTGCCCTTTTTTGTCGTGACTGTGCCCTTTTTTGTCTTGACCGTGCCCTTTTTTGTCGTGACGTGCCTTTTTTTGTCGTGACCGTGCCCTTTTTTGACGCAATCATGCCCTTTTTTGTCATGACCGTGCCCTTTTTTGTCATGACTGTGCCCTTTTTTGTCGTAACCGTGCCCTTTTTTGTCGTGACTGTGCCATTTTTTGTCGTGACGTGCCTTTTTTTGTCGTGACCATGCCCTTTTTTGACGCAATCATGCCCTTTTTTGTCATGACCGTGCCCTTTTTTGACGCAATCATGCCCTTTTTTGTCATGACCGTGCCCTTTTTTGTCATGACTGTGCCCTTTTTTGTCGTAACCGTGCCCTTTTTTGACGCAATCATGCCCTTTTTTGTCATGACCGTGCCCTTTTTTGACGCAATCATGCCCTTTTTTGTCATGACCGTGCCCTTTTTTGACGCAATCATGCCCTTTTTTGTCATGACCGTGCCCTTTTTTGTCATGACCGTGCCCTTTTTTGACGCAATCATGCCCTTTTTTGTCGTAACCGTGCCCTTTTTTGACGCAATCACGCCCTTTTTTGTCATGACCGTGCCCTTTTTTGACGCAATCATGCCCTTTTTTGTCGTAACCGTGCCCTTTTTTGTCGTGACTGTGCCCTTTTTTGTCGTGACCGTGCCCTTTTTTGTCGTGACGTGCCTTTATTTGTCGTGACCGTGCCCTTTTTTGACGCAATCACGCCCTTTTTTGTCACGACCGTGCCCTTTTCTGTCATGACTGTGCCCTTTTTTGTCATAACCGTGCCCTTTTTTGACGCAACCATGCCCTTTTTTGACATTTTTCCACAGTGAATTTTCACAGAACTTTTGCGAAACAATTCTCCAATGGCGAAATGCGGAAATTCGCTGCAAATCCATGCCTGGCAAAAAAATTTGCCTAGCGGGTGACAACAAAAAAAAAAGTGGGTTCGGTGAACCCCTACTTTTATAGTATGTTATAGAATTCCCTATTCCTAGAAACTTTGCAACTGGTCTTCATTATTTATTTTTTATAGTTTTCAAACGATTTGCCCTCCTCTCCCACTTTCAACTGGGGGGGTCACTGACCCCATTGGCCAATCAAACAATTGCTCTGTAAGAATACAACGTTATTACAATTGTTATTTTTCATTTCTTATCTTTCTATGTAGGCCCTCTCCTCTTCCTATCCCAGTCTCTCCTTCAAACCACCGCCTGGTTGCTAAGGTAAACAAGACCCTAGCAACCAGATAACATCCCAGCTGAAGAGCTGCTGAACTGGTCGCCTGCGTCTTTTTTGTTGTTGTTGTCCGTGCCTTTTTTGACGCGATCGCGCCCAATTTGACTCGCAATGAAATTTTTTCCGCGGGCGAATTTTCACAGAACTTTCGCGAAACAATTCACCAATTGCGAAATGCGTTAATTCGCACGACAAATGCATTTCGTAGATTCTTTGCTGTTTCGCCAATTTTATGGCGAAGCAAAAATGGGAAAGATTCACTGATCGCTAGTGGCGCACACTTCCCCGCTCATCTTGTCCATCAACTTTTTTGGCGACTGCCGATTTTTTTTGCCGTTGTATTTAACAAAGCAACTTGAACCGGAAAAATCATGAAAAGCCCATTATTAATTCTCAAATAGCTGGAATGTTTAAAAATATTCCCCTCTGTGACTTCAGGAGAAGCTGTGACTTCAAACCCCCACCTGGTTGCTAAGGTAAACAAGACCCTAGCAACCAGCTACCTTCCCAACTGAAGAGCTGCTGAACAAACTAAATCACTGAAAAACCACAATATCTCCAAAAATCAATGTCTATTTTATAATAAAAGTGAATTTAAAGAAGAACAACCCCTTTCATCCCCACCAATTTAACGTAAGGATTAAAGATTGCAACAATATTTAAACTGTAAATCTGTCCCCCCCCTACAGTCCCCCATTCTTTCTGATGCGCAAAACTGACAAAGAGGATCAAATACAGAGCAAAAATCGCCATTAATTATATATGAGCTCATGAAAGCAACAAAATATTTCTTCTGAAATTCCATGACCCCCAGCGCACATCACTGCAGGATTATCTGCTCCCTCGGCTTCATGTAACTAAGCTCTGGATTGGATGTCGTTCCATTGCTAATATTATTACATCTGTACATTGAGAAGCAAATGTTCTTTTTCCTTTGAGGGGACGGCGGGGGGGGGGGGGGCGGCGGGGGGGGGGGGGGTCGCGCTTCCAGGAAAGTCTGACGTCTCCGAGATCTTCTTCTGGTTAAATATTTACATTTCTACAATAAAACCTGTCAGCGGGGAGAGCAGGGACTCCATGTTCCACAGACCCCTCTAGAACTGGAGTATAAATGGTGAGGAATTATTAATGAGAACAGAAGATACAAATCCGTTGCTTTAATGGGCAGAACCTGCGGGTCAATAACCGCGGGAATGGGGGGGGGGGTCATTTTGGAGGGACCAGAGGTGAGTGGGGCACCTACAGATTCTCCTCTTCCTATTCCTGATTATTCCAAAATACGGGCCAAAAATAAATAAATAAATCTACAAACTCCGCCCACCCTGTCTGACTAACATAGAAAACCCCCCCCGGACATGGATATGATTCTGCGCCCCAATTCAGTAAATGCTCATGAGTAAGGATTCAGACTAAGCATTTGATATTATTTACCGCCACTTTCATAAATGTATATATTTAAACTAACCCATAACATTAGTGCTGAAAATATTCTGCATTCTGCCACTAGGTGGAGCGCTCAGCAACCGTTCTTCTAGAATCCTCAGAAGATGGCATTGCTGCAAAGTCTAAGCCTCTCAGTATTTTTGTACAGTAGGAATTTTTTTTTCGCCAGGCATGGATTCTGTATTTGGCCATTGGGAATTGTTTAGCAAAACTTCTGCAAAATCTGCGGTAGTGTCAAAAAAAGCCATGGCCGCACAAAAAAGGGCAAAGTTGCATTACAAAAGGGCAAAAAAAAAAGGAAGAAGTGTAATTGGACAGGAACTCCCCACTCTGTAATTGGACAGGAGCTCCCCACTCTGTAATTGGACGGGAGCTCCCCACTCTGTAATTGGACTGGAGCTCCCCACTCCGTAATTGGACAGGAGCTCCCCCCTCTGTAATTGGACAGGAGCTCCCCCCTCTGTAATTGGACTGGAGCTCCCCACTCTGTAATTGGACAGGAGCTCCCCACTCTGTAA
Source organism: Xenopus tropicalis (assembly GCF_000004195.4). Taxonomy (NCBI): domain Eukaryota; kingdom Metazoa; phylum Chordata; class Amphibia; order Anura; family Pipidae; genus Xenopus; species Xenopus tropicalis. Next base: position 87,653,647 of record NC_030685.2, on the reverse strand, counting down.
TTGGACGGGAGCTCCCCCCTCTGTAATTGGACAGGAGCTCCCCCCTCTGTAATTGGACTGGAGCTCCTCACTCTGTAATTGGACAGGAGCTCCCCAATCCGTAATTGGACAGGAGCTCCCCAATCCGTAATTGGACGGGAGCTCCCCACTCCGTAATTGGACGGGAGCTCCCCCTCTGTAATTGGACTGGAGCTCCTCACTCTGTAATTGGACAGGAGCTCCCCAATCCGTAATTGGACAGGAGCTCCCCAATCCGTAATTGGACGGGAGCTCCCCCACTCCGTAATTGGACGGGAGCTCCCCCTCTGTAATTGGACTGGAGCTCCTCACTCTGTAATTGGACAGGAGCTCCCCAATCCGTAATTGGACAGGAGCTCCCCAATCCGTAATTGGACGGGAGCTCCCCACTCCGTAATTGGACGGGAGCTCCCCCCTCTGTAATTGGACAGGAGCTCCCCCCTCTGTAATTGGACTGGAGCTCCTCACTCTGTAATTGGACAGGAGCTCCCCAATCCGTAATTGGACAGGAGCTCCCCAATCCGTAATTGGACGGGAGCTCCCCACTCCGTAATTGGACGGGAGCTCCCCCTCTGTAATTGGACTGGAGCTCCTCACTCTGTAATTGGACAGGAGCTCCCCAATCCGTAATTGGACAGGAGCTCCCCAATCCGTAATTGGACGGGAGCTCCCCACTCCGTAATTGGACGGGAGCTCCCCCTCTGTAATTGGACTGGAGCTCCTCACTCTGTAATTGGACAGGAGCTCCCCAATCCGTAATTGGACGGGAGCTCCCCAATCCGTAATTGGACGGGAGCTCCCCACTCCGTAATTGGACGGGAGCTCCCCACTCCGTAATTGGACGGGAGCTCCCCACTCCGTAATTGGACGGGAGCTCCCCACTCCGTAATTGGACAGGAGCTCTCCCCTCTGTAATTGGACGGGAGCTCCCCACTCTGTAATTGGACGGGAGCTCCCCCCTCTGTAATTGGACAGGAGTCCCCCACTCTGTAATTGAACAGGAGCTCCCCCCTCTGTAATTGGACAGGAGCTCCCCCCTCTGTAATTGGACAGGAACCCCCCGCTCTGTAATTGGACGGGAGCTCCCCACTCTGTAATTGGACAGGAGCCCCCCACTCAGATCACACTTTGTTGCACTTATTTGTATCCGTATTTGCGCTACAGAGACATTTCCATGCCGGCGCCGGGGGGGGGGTGCAGAGACGAGACCCCCCCAACCCATTTAGCATTTTATCTTCATTAAGAGAATAATTTCACCATATTCATCTCGGCAACATTTATCTCTGTTCCTTAAAGAACCAACCAGGACACAAACACCATATGTTTCTCCGGCTCGCTCTGCGCCCAAACGAGCGATGTTTCCCGGCGCGGGGGGGGGGAGCCGTTTGCCTAATTTACTTTTCCCATTTCATAGTTCACGGAACAATAAATGTGCATATGTTTGCCAGGGAAACCCGGGCCCTTGTTTATCTTCCCGGCGGTGTCGGATCAGAACCGGGACTGTGACGAGTTGCCTGCCATTTGCAGCCGTTTGATTGGGAAATTTGGATAAACCTGATCTTTATCTCTGTCAAATAAAGTCATAGCGGAGAGCGCGGCTAAACTGCCGCCATTATTCCTGACGGGCCCGTCTCCTTCCCAAAGCCGCCGCTCTATTGGAGCCTCATTTACATGGAAGGATAATATCTAACCAGCGCCACATGGGCCGCGGCGAGCCATAGGCACCGGCACCGTATAGAGAGCAGATTACTGATAACAGCTTGTGATGATTGGATACGAATGGAACAAAGTGCCTGGTGCTTTATTCTCCTATTGAGCCCGATCTGCTATTGTTCTGCATTAGGCGGAAATAAATGAGTCTCAGAACATTCCCTCTCTGTATATTTGTATTTATACATATGGGTAGGGGGTGCCATAGTGTTTCCCTTAGACAGTACAGTATGGGGGTACAGCTTATTGTGTGCCCAGAACATTCCCTCTCTGTATATTTGTATTTATACATATGGGTAAGAGGTGCCATAGTGTTTCCCTTAGACAGTACAGTATGGGGGTACAGATTATTGTGTGCCCAGAACATTCCTTCTCTGTATATTTGTATTTATACATATGGGTAGGAGGTGCCATAGTGTTTCCCTTAGACAGTACAGTATGGGGGTACAGCTTATTGTGTGCCCAGAACATTCCTTCTCTGTATATTTGTATTTATACATATGGGTAGGAGGTGCCATAGTGTTTCCCTTAGACAGTACAGTATGGGGGTACAGCTTATTGTGTGCCCAGAACATTCCTTCTCTGTATATTTTTATTTATACATATGGGTAGGGGGTGCCATAGTGTTTCCCTTAGACAGTACAGTATGGGGGTACAGCTTATTGTGTGCCCAGAACATTCCTTCTCTGTATATTTGTATTTATACATATGGGTAGGGGGTGCCATAGTGTTTCCCTTAGACAGTACAGTATGGGGGTACAGCTTATTGTGTGCCCAGAACATTCCCTCTCTGTATATTTGTATTTATACATATGGGTAGGAGGTGCCATAGTGTTTCCCTTAGACAGTACAGTATGGGGGTACAGCTTATTGTGTGCCCAGAACATTCCTTCTCTGTATATTTGTATTTATACATATGGGTAGGGGGTGCCATAGTGTTTCCCTTAGACAGTACAGTATGGGGGTACAGCTTATTGTGTGCCCAGAACATTCCTTCTCTGTATATTTGTATTTATACATATGGGTAGGGGGTGCCATAGTGTTTCCCTTAGACAGTACAGTATGGGGGTACAGCTTATTGTGTGCCCAGAACATTCCCTCTCTGTATATTTGTATTTATACATATGGGTAGGGGGTGCCATAGTGTTTCCCTTAGACAGTACAGTATGGGGGTACAGCTTATTGTGTGCCCAGAACATTCCTTCTCTGTATATTTGTATTTATACATATGGGTAGGGGGTGCCATAGTGTTTTCCCTTAGACAGTACAGTATGGGGGTACAGCTTATTGTGTGCCCAGAACATTCCTTCTCTGTATATTTGTATTTATACATATGGGTAGGGGGTGCCATAGTGTTTCCCTTAGACAGTACAGTATGGGGGTACAGCTTATTGTGTGCCCAGAACATTCCTTCTCTGTATATTTGTAATTTATACATATGGGTAGGGGGTGCCATAGTGTTTCCCTTAGACAGTACAGTATGGGGGTACAGCTTATTGTGTGCCCAGAACATTCCTTCTCTGTATATTTGTATTTATACATATGGATTAGGGGTGCCATAGTGTTTCCCTTAGACAGTACAGTATGGGGTACAGCTTATTGTGTGCCCAGAACATTCCTTCTCTGTATATTTGTATTTATACATATGGGTAGGGGGTGCCAATAGTGTTTCCCTTAGACAGTACAGTATGGGGGTTACAGCTTATTGTGTGCCCAGAACATTCCTTCTCTGTATATTTGTATTTATACATATGGGTAGGGGGTGCCATAGTGTTTCCCTTAGACAGTACAGTATGGGGGTACAGCTTATTGTGTGCCCAGAACATTCCTTCTCTGTATATTGTATTTATACATATGGGTAGGGGGTGCCATAGTGTTTCCCTTAGACAGTACAGTATGGGGGTACAGCTTATTGTGTGCCCAGAACATTCCTTCTCTGTATATTTGTATTTATACATATGGGTAGGGGGTGCCATAGTGTTTCCCTTAGACAGTACAGTATGGGGGTACAGCTTATTGTGTGCCCAGAACATTCCTTCTCTGTATATTTGTATTTATACATATGGGTAGGGGGTGCCATAGTGTTTCCCTTAGACAGTACAGTATGGGGGTACAGCTTATTGTGTGCCCAGAACATTCCTTCTCTGTATATTTGTATTTATACATATGGGTAGGAGGTGCCATAGTGTTTCCCTTAGACAGTACAGTATGGGGGTACAGCTTATTGTGTGCCCAGAACATTCCTTCTCTGTATATTTGTATTTATACATATGGGTAGGAGGTCTTCCACCCAACACATTCGATAGTTTCGAGAGAAGGTTGGATTCCTTTTTAGCAACTACAAGGTCTTAGCAGAATGTTGACCTGGGCGCTGGTCTGGCTGACATTTTGGATACAAGATTTGGAGACCGGGTTGGACACTTCTGGACCAGCTAGTTGTTGGGAAGGTTCTTTCAACCTTCTACATCAAGTCATCTGTGTGTAGCAGGGCATATGTATGATCCAAGTACTGGCCCAAGCGCCTAATAATCCACCACCAGGTTGGCCAAATAGACCAAGTGATTGGTACCTTGGCCAGATGACGGCATATTGTCTGGTTCCCAACTCTCATTTCATATCATGGGTCTGTTATAGTGATGAGCAAATCTGTCCCGTTTCACTTTGCCGGAAATTTGCAAATCTTTCAAAAACAGCGAAAATGTTGCGCGCAACTATTCTTTTGTCGCCCGCGGCTATTGTTTTGTCGCCCGCAGCTATTGTTTTGTCACGCAGCTATTGTTTTGTCGCGAGGCTATTGTTTTGTCGCCCGCGGCTATTCTTTTGTCTCCCCTGGCTATTCTTTTGTCGCGCAGCTATTCTTTTGTCTCCCACGACTATTCTTTTGTCACAAGGCTATTCTTTTGTCGCCCGTGGCTATTCTTTTGTCGCGAGGCTATTCTTTTGTTGCCCGCGGCTAATCTTTTGTCTCCCTCGGCTATCCTTTTGTCGCCCGCAGCTATTCTTTTGTCGTGCGTCAATTTTTGGACGTGCGCCAAATTTTTGTGCAGCAAATTTTTTCATCCGTTTCGCGAAACAGCGAAACGCGGAAATTCGCCACAAATCCATGCCTGGCGAAACATTTCGCCCATCACTAGTCTGTTATTATCTATAGCCGCTCTTTACGTTCGGATCAGAAAATCTTATAAACTTCATATGGACACGTCTGTGGATCTTGGGCACATTGATTCCCATTGCTCTGTATCCAGGCGGGGGGGGGGGGGGGGGGGGTGGGGGTTCCATGACTTTATTTATTAAGTGCCTTCTTATAAGGTTAATTATGCCCAAGATGGGGTTTGCTGGTTTTATGAGCAATCCATGTGGCTGAACCTCCAGTTACTGGTTTATCTGACCCCCCCATGTCCAGTTCTGGCCCCTTTAATGGCTCATTAGTACTTTCCCTTGCTGACTTGTCCATTACCTTGTACAGTATTTTTATCGTTTAATTATCGTTGTCTTAATAGGGTTCTTCACTCCACGTGCATTATGGGTAATGTTTGCCTCCGACCAATCTCGACACTAACAGCGCCTTCTTTAATTACATTTTGATGGCAGTTCATTCTCACGTGCCGGATATAATGGATAAATGTTTACATTGGCTCCTCTATACCCCGGGTACTGAATTATTCATAGATTTGACCAATCAGCTGCAGTTTCTTTCCAATTGTAGGAAATCACATCAGGGCTCTGTATTTACCCCCAGCTCTATGGAATCCAGTAGGTCAGGGTCTTGTAAATGACCCCTTATATGTTTGGGGCCACCAAGGCCACCAACCCAACCCCCTCGTAAAGAACTTGGCCCCAAAAGAAGCCCCCTATCTTCTTTTCTGGGCTTTTTCTGGGTCACTTACCTGAGCTTAGGGACCCACTCACAATATACAATATATATATATATATGTTTACAGAATTGATAGACTTTATTCCATTCTTTTTTAGGCTTTACTTCTCCTTTAATGAAAAATCCCGAGAGTTGAAAAGGTGTTACTAATGGCCCCATTATTCCACTGCCAGTTGTTCCTGTGGTTACAAGAAGAATGTTTACTCCATATACCCGTGGCTAATGGAATATTCTCCATTAATTATTGTGCATGGAAAAGGGAGGGAGCTGGGGGGCAATTTAGACATATATTTTATCGACCGCTTAGTCAGAGGTTTGTTCTTCCAGCCTGGAAAATATATTCTGTATGCTTTATTCCCTTTATGCTAGAGAAATTTTGAGTTTAACAGGACATTTGTTTCCATGAATCCTCTTTATTTTTCCCAAACAGGAAGTGCTCCAGCGGCCATTTTAGGAGCATTGGGGCTCATTCTTGGAGAACAATAATGTGTTCAAGGTACACTTGAAACTGGGTGAAATAGAAAACAATGATGAGATTAACTTCCCCTTGAAACTGGGTGAAATAGAAAATAATGATGAGATTAACTTCCCCTTGAAACTGGGTGAAATAGACAATAATGATGGGATTAACTTCCCCTTGAAACTGGGTGAAATAGAAAACAATGATGGGATTAACTTCCCCTTGAAACTGGGTGAAATAGACAATAATGATGGGATTAACTTCCCCTTGAAACTGGGTGAAATAGAAAACAATGATGGGATTAACTTCCCCTTGAAACTGGGTGAAATAGAAAATAATGATGAGATTAACTTCCCCTTGAAACTGGGTGAAATAGAAAATAATGATGGGATTAACTTCCCCTTGAAACTGGGTGAAATAGAAAACAATGATGGGATTAACTTCCCCTTGAAAATATATGAAATAGAAAACGATGATGGGATTAACTTCCCCTTGAAACTGGGTGAAATAGAAAATAATGATGGGACTAACTTCCCCTTGAAACTGGGTGAAATAGAAAATAATGATGAGATTAACTTCCCCTTGAAACTGGGTGAAATAGAAAATAATGATGGGATTAACTTCCCCTTGAAACTGGGTGAAATAGAAAACAATGATGGGATTAACTTCCCCTTGAAAATATATGAAATAGAAAACGATGATGGGATTAACTTCCCCTTGAAACTGGGTGAAATAGAAAATAATGATGGGATTAACTTCCCCTTGAAAATGTATAAATGACAGTCACTGACTATTCTATTCCTCTACTATCCTAAGCCTCTATAGGACCCAATGGTACTCGACAGATCAACCTTGACAGAATCTGCTGAATCTTTATTTTCCAAAAAAAGTAAATGTTAATAAATTATCGTTATTAACATTTATTTATAACAGCGCCTAACATATCCCGCAGCGCTGTACAATAAGTGGGTTTCATACATTGGGCATACAGAGTAACCAATAAAGCAATCAGTAAACGATACAGGAGGGGAAGGGAGCCCTGCCCAAAGAGCTTACACTCTACCAAGGAGTAACATATAAGCAATCAGTAACCGATACAGGAGGAAGGGAGAAGAGCCCTGCCCAAACAGAGCTTACACTCTACAAGGAGTAACATACTAAAGCAATGCAAGTAACCAATACAGGAGGGGAGGGAGCCCACCTGCCCCCAAAGAGCTTCCAGATCTACAAGTGCAATATCAGTAACATATAAAGCAATCAGTAACGATACAGAGGGGAAGGAGCCCTGCCCCAAAGAGCTTACCACTCTACAAGGTAACATATAACAGCAGATCAATAACCATAAAGAGTGAAGGAGCCAAAAGACAATCTACAAGCAATAATAAAGCACACCAATAACCGATAAAAGAGGTGTGAAGGAGCCACGCCTTGCCAAAGAGCTTACAAACTCTACAAGAGTAACAATAAAGCAAATCAATAACGATACAAAGCAGGTAAGAGAGCCCTCCCCCAAGGAGCTTACAATCTACAAGAGTAACATATAAAGCAATCAGTAAACGATACAAGAGGTGAAGGAGCCCGCCCCAAAGAGCTTACAATTCCACAAGGAGTAACATAGAAGCAACCAATAAGTCGATTACAAGAGGGCGAAGAAGCCCTCCCAAAAGACTTAACCAATCTACAAGGCCTAGCCCAGTAACATATAAAGCAATCAGTTAATTCCTGAACAGAGGAGCGAAGAAGAAGTCCCTGGCCTCCAAAAGACGCTTACAACTCTACAAGTAGTAACATATAAAAAGACAATTCAATAACCCCATACAAATCCACCATACGTTCAGGAAGTAGAGCCTCAGATATGCCCAAAAGAGCTTTTACACTCTTACAAGTGACTAACAATAAGCACTTACTCAAAACCGATACAGGAGGGGAAGAGAGCCCCTCCTTGCCCCAAAAGCTCATCACAAATTACAAGGAGTAACACTCATAAAGCATCAGTAACCGATACAAAGGGAAGCAGAGCTCTGCCCAAAAGAGCTTATCACTCTTACAAGAAGAACATATAAAGCAAATCAGTACCGAACAAGAGGGCAAAGAGCCCTGCCCAAAAGAACTATACAATCCTACAATGGACGAAAGAATTTATGAAGAGTTTATTTTGAAAACCTTTTTTTTTAGGAAGTTTTTGTCTTCGGAAATTTTCCATTAAAACATCAACATTCAACTACATCAAATCAAATCGGAATAACGATTCAATGGGGTACAAAAAAAATAAAAATCGACTTTTTCTCAAAATTTCTTAATGTGCCCAAAATAATTTCGTTTCTATGAGCTGGGACTCTCAGAAATATTTCTCATATCTTATTTGAGATATGTGGACACTTGTCCTATTATAACTATTTTCAGTTTCAAACACCAAATCTACAAATGGTTTAACTATTCTAATACACTATTAGAATATCTGTACCTCGTAACCTAAGAATTTCAGAACGAACTACTAATTACCATATACGCTACAAAAGTGAGATTTAATGACTAATAAAAAAAAAAAATAACCAGTAAACATGCATACATTTTACCCAGTATAAATTTCAAAAATTTCTCTATTTTCTTTTTTCATACTGTCCGGCCAGCGTGTTCGCACCAAAATGTCTCCATATTTATATTCCAAGTTCTCAATATTAATTTATTCAGAGTTAAATTCTTCAGAGAACCTTAAAACACCAAACATTAATTTACAAATATATTTTTTTAATTAAAAATAAATCAAGCGCGGGGAAAAAATTCTATTATTGCTCCGCGCTCGAGTGGGATTCCGCGAAAGATTCAGTTGTAAAACCCATAAAAAGAGAGTCCGTAAATTCAGAATTTCACAACTTCATAACGGTAGTGCCGATGGTACGTTAATACAAAGCTATGTGCGGGAATTCTCCGTATTATTCATCATAAGATATAAAGATCCTATAAATCTAATAATAATAATAATAAAATCTGTTAATTAGTTTATGAAAAAAAATTGAAATAAAGGGGGGAGACTGAATATGAGAATTTAACTAGTGATGGCCTGGATGTTGTCTGCGAATTGCGGGCTGTTCACGTAAATGATGGAAAACATTTCCGCGTTCCAAAAATTTTGCGTGTGGGGTTCTGCCACGTGAAAAGAATAAGCTTGCTGTCAAAAAAGAAATCAGTCACGCTGCTCCGACTAGTATCCATCGTCACGGCTGTCGTACCAAAAACAGACATAGTTCTGTGCAGCAAAAGTAAAATAGCCATGCAGCAACACAAACAAATAGCCCGCCGCGCAACATAAAACAGAATACCGTACACGCGCGTCTCAAAGAAACAATCAGGATATTCGCACTGCACAAAAAGAATAGCCATTTGAGGTGCACAAAGAATAGCCTGAGTGTGACAGATCAAGAAATAAGCCGAGGAGCGACAATACAGCAAATCAGTTCGGTTGTCAAAAGAAATACAGCTCGACATGACAACAAGAGATACGTCTCGAGGGCGTCAAAAGCGAAAGACGGCCGGGGCACTCAACAAAAATCAGTCCACGACAACAACCTAAATAGCCGAGCGGAGACAAAAAAAGAGCCGAGGCGACAAAAAGAATTAGCCTGCTGCAATAAGAATTTTCGTGGGCGTCAAAAGAATTAGCAGCGCATGACATATAAGAAGCCCGGGAGAACAAACAACTAATAGGCATGCGACAAAAGAACTACGAAGGGTTACAACAACAATAGCCGAGGGTGACTAAGAATAATAGCAGAGGCGACAAAAGAATAGTTAGGCGGGGGTCAAAAGAATAGATCAAACTCGCATGACAAATAGAATTAGTCTCGAGGCATCATAAAAAATAGTCCGTGGCAGTCAAAAAGAAAGCTCTACATCGCTCAGCACAAAAGATAGCTCACTGTGATAGGTGACAAAAGATATAGCGAGTGCGACAAAAGAAGAGCTCTAGACGACAAGTAGAACTTAGTTCCCTGGCGTCAAAGAATAGTAGCATGACAAAAGGATAGCCACGGGCGACAAAAGAATAGGCATGCGACAAAAGAATAGCCGCTCGTCAAAAGAATTGTCGTGGGCATCAGAAGAATAGTCGTGGGCGTCTAAAGAATAGCCGCGGACGACAATTTTTTTTGACGCGTAACTATTCTTGCAACAATTTTTGGATGCGCGGCAAATTTTTCCGCAACAATTTTTTTCATCCGTTTCGCGAATCCAACATTTCGCCCATCATTAATCGTGACTAATACGATTTTTTTCGTAAGCATATTTGTGACATTATCGATGATTGGAAATTTTCATATCTAATTCAAATTTTACCCATTTCGGGATTTGAACTCGTACTTTGATGAATCTGCCCCTTAAGGGGGCAACTTTCAGCAGTTTCAGTGTTTCAGAGAAGCAAGTTGATTATTTTGGCGATAGATTGCGCCGAATGGCGTTAATGTAAATGTGCTGCCGGGAGATCAAAGCCAAGTGTAATTCATGGGGAGGTAATAGACGGAAAGGAAAGAGAAATCATGAGAAGACGAGCGATGAGGAGCGATGGGGAGCGGAGCGCGGTGTCTGCCATAGAATGTTGTTGCCATCTGTTTACAAAGTAATTAGAGCGATGGGTTAATCAGCATGGCCCAGGTAATTCTTACACTTGGGGATTGGAGGAGCTAAAATAAACCGAGAGCCGACACATTCGGCGCGATGAGGAACATTATTGCCTTGTGTTCGTATTTGGGACCTGAATCGACCCCAATTTAGCTTTCTTGGAATTTGTTATCAACAAAGCAGAAGAGTAAAAAGAACATATTTGAGATGTTTTCCCGATACGTTGGTAACATAAATAGAGAGATTTGTATCAAAATAATAAATGAGTCAAATTATTCAACCGGAATTCGTGAATTTTTCCCAAAACCAAATGCTACGAGTTCACAATTTTTGCACATCAAGGGGCACATTTATGAACGCGCGAGCCTTTAGCCTCGAGTCTTTGTATCCCAAAACCACATGAGAGTTCCCAAACTCTCGCGTGATTTCTTTATCCAAAAAGCCGGATTCATGGAAATCGTGTTTTTTTTTCCCCAACCAAAAAATATACAGCTCAGTTGGAAAAAAAAATACAATTTCCATGAATCCGGCTTAAAGAAATCACGCGAGAGTTTGGGAACGCTCATGTGGTTTTGGGATACAAAGACTCGAGGCCAAAGGCACGATTTCCATGAACTGGTCTTTTTGGAAGAAGAAACCACACAAGAGTTTGGGAACTCTCGTGTGGTTTTGGGATACAAATACTTGAGCTCAACGGCTCGAGAGTTCATAAATGAGCCCCCAAATGTTTGAATCCCTGATTTATTCTAAATAAATTAGGTAAAAAAAGATGAAATATTTGAGTAAACTGCAGAAAAACCATTCTCTATAGTCACCTTTATGTTCCCTTCTAAAAGCAACGTAGAGTGATATCATTGGTTTGGAAGTAGCTCCTCCCCATTTATGACATCAGCAACATCAATCCATGGAAGCAAAGCAATAGATATGTTTAACAGAACAAGGGCATCTGTTTCTACGAGTTGTATGTACGGGTATGGGACCTGTTTTCCAAAATGCTCAGGACTTGGAGTTTTACAGATAAGGGATCTTTCCATAATTTGGATAACTATACATTTAGGGGCAGATTTACAAAAACTCTATAAATACTCATTTTTTTTTAATTTTCAAATTCGACTAAACACATTTTCCAGATGTCTAGAAAAGAAAAGATGCAAAACAAAAACAGATTTTTATCAAAAAAGTCAAGTTTTTGGGCAAAACTCAGGGTCAAACTCAATGACCTAACTCACTGGAAATCTTGATGTTATTGGGTTCCTTTCCCGGCCCTTATGTCTGTGACTATTCTAGAGAGGACCAAAGCCGTACCTGGATCTACTCCTAATGCCTCTGTGGGATGTTGGCCTTTAACCTCAACTTGGTCATCACTTGTGACCTTGACTCTGCCTTATACCCAACTCTGCACTTGACCTAATGTCTTTCATTACTCTGCTTGGAGTCTGAAATCTCAGGAAGGAATAAATGGGACTCGACTGCTGTTTGGGACTCAAATATGCCCTATACACCTCACACAGAGATGTTCTTGGCAGACGGTAGTAGCACATAATATCCTCCAACAAATAAGGGACATAAGCCTTAGAGAACATAGCAGTTTACCATGTTCTACACCAGTAATACCCAACAAGTGACCAGTGAGCTGCTCACAACCCCTTTGATATTGCCCCCAGTAGCCTGTTTTTAGGTTTCTGGCTTGGGGCAAGTTTTGGAAGCATAAAGGCACAAGCAGAGCCTCCTGTAGGATAGTAGCCCACATGGGGCTATCAAGCAGTCATTTACAGCCTTTATATGGCATCCCCAAGGAATAGTGATGAGCGAATGTGTCCCGTTTTGCTTTGCCATAAAATTTGCAGAGCATTTGTCGCGCAATTTTTTGTTGTCGCCCACGTCTTTTTTGGTTGGCTGCGTCTTTTTTAGTCGCCCGCATTTTTTTTTATCAATTTGATTGGACCACTCCTCTTTTTTTACGTGACCGTGCCCAATTTGATGCACAATGGAAATTTTTTTACACGCACCAAATTTTTCAGCAGCGAATTTTCGCAAAACAATACGCCAATGGTGAAATGCAGAAATTCGCTGCTAATCCACGGAATAGTGATGAGCGAATTTTTTTGCCACGCATGGATTCACAGCAAATGTCCATATTTCGCCACTAGTGAATTGTTTGGTGAAAGCGCCGGAAAAATTTGCTGCAAAAAAATCCACCAGGTAAGGAAACAGTCACGATCGTATCAAAAAAAGTTGCATCCACATCAAGTCACGGTTGGGTTAAAAAAAAGTCACATTCGGGTCAAAAAAATTAAAAAACATGCATTTTCAAGAGTTTCATGAATTTTCCGGCAAAGAGAAATGGGACAGATTCACTACCAAAGAACTTTTTCTTGCTTGTGTGGCTGAGCAGCACTTTTTACATCTGAGAGAGGCTCACAAGTCAAAAAGGTTGGGGATCCCTGCTCTACACCAACCGGCGACGGTTCTGCTATATTCCGGCTTCTCCAGGGCATTCAGAACGCAAGAATTTCACTTTGTTTCTTGTTTAAAAATTCTGCAAGGCAAAAGCTCAACGATCTAGGACAAAACAACTGTTGCTGAGAGGTTCCATCTGGCGAGTAAACGGTAAGTGGGGAACTCGCCCCACTGAAACATGGGAAGAAGGAGCATCTCGGAACGTTTCTACGAGTTTGTCTTTTTGTTTAATGTTATTTGGCAAAGGATTAAAACAAACAGTGGGAGTTTTATGGAAACAACTTCAACCGCTGGGCACAAACGGAACGTGGACTCTACGATGACATCTCCACCGTTTAACTCGTATTAAATGGCAATTGGAAACAACGGCGGAATAATCTCCTCAGCACATTAAACATCTTACGTTTTATGACCTTGGAACGTGCTAATCCTTCGTCCACGCCGCGTGATTTAGTAAGTGCGCTGCCAATGTTTGCTCATTTGCTTGATTTGCCCCGCGGGGGAGTTGGATCGGGAAACAAAAATACTGTAGGAAACAATGTCCCTCCAACCAGGTTCCAAGCCATCTCCTACCCATGAAGCTTGTGCATGTAAATACTCCGACTGTCACCGGCTTAAGCCTCATTAGCGATGAATGAATGATCTGTCATACGGGGAGCCTGGTAGGAGCTGTGTACAGAGCAGATAGTAAACATGTCAGCCATGAGCAATCACATTGGGATGACCTCTCCACCAAGAAATCCATAAGAAGATAAAAAAGATAGTGATGTTGACGAAGGATCATTTTACCCTTTAAAAAGAAGCTGAAAGAAGTCTTTGTGGTCTGATTTTTATTAAATATGGATGATGAATTGGTTTCCATGGGTCCCGACCCCTAATTGTAAACTACAACTCTTCTTCTCCTCCTTCCTCCTCCACTGGTGACACAATGGGAATGGGCAGATTATCATTGGTATTATCAAAGGGTTTCCCCGAATGCACACTCCAACCCCGCTTACATATGGAGCAGTAACCCATAGCAATGAATAGGATGTTTGCTTTTAAACAGCTGACCAGTAAATACTATCTGCTGATTGGTTGCTATGGGTTGCTCCTGGGCAAACTTAGCACCTTTTATTACATAACCCCCCCATGTACTTTAACACGTGGGCTGATTGTGAGGCAGGAGGTGACATTTTTGTCTTGGCAAATTTTTTGTCTCAGTGATATTTTGGTCTTGGTGAAATTTTTGTCTTGGCAACTTTTTTGTCTCAGTGATATTTTGGTCTTGGGGACATTTTTGTCTTACCAACTTTTTTGTCTCTGTGAAATTTTTGTCTTGGCAACTTTTTTTGTCTCGGTGACTTTTTTGTCTTGGTTATATTTTTGTTTTGGCAACTTTTTTGTCTCGGTAAAAGTTTTGTCTTGGCAACTTTTTTGTCTCTGTGAAATTTTTGTCTTGGCAACTTTTTTGTCTCGTGACTTTTTTGTCTTGGTTATATTTTTGTTTTGGCAACTTTTTTGTCTCGTTGACATTTTGTCTTGGCAACTTTTTTGTCTCTTTGAAATTTTTGTCTTGGCAACTTTTTTTTGTCTCAGTGAAAGTTTTGTCATGTCAACTTTTTGGTCTCTGTGACATTTTTTGTCGTGGCAACTTTTTTTTGTCTTGCCAACTTTTTTGTCTCTGTGAAATTTTAGTCTTGGCAACTTTTTTGTCTTAGTGACATGTTGTCTTGGCAACTTTTTTGTCTCGGTGAAATGTTTGTCTTGACAAATTTTTTGTCTCTGTGACATTTTTGTCTTGGCAACTTTTTTTTTTATTTTTTTTATCTCTGTGAAATTTTTGTCATGGCAACTTTTTTGTCTCTGTGACATTTTTGTCTTGACAAATTTTTCGTCTCTGTGACATTTTTGTCTTGACAACTTTTTTGTCTCTGTGACATTTTTGTCGTGGCAACTTTTTTGTCTCTGTGACATTTTTGTCTTGACAAATTTTTTGTCTCTGTGACATTTTTGTCTTGGCAACTTTTTTGTCTCTGTGAAATTTTTGTCTTGTCAACTTTTTTGTGTCAGCACTAATTATTTACTTTCTCACCAGATACTGATGAAAAACTAAACTACACAGATTCTTTATTTATCTCAGGGTGTGACTTTTTGTTTATCTTTAAGCTGTAAATAAAACAAAAAAACAACAAGGAATGACAGAGGCAGATGGTTGTGATGGGGCGGAGCTGAGCGCCACCCGGATCCTGGAGTTAATTAACCCTCTATTGTTTCTTGGGGGGAATGAGTTTTGGAGGCGCAGGGTGGAATGATTACCAATTGGAGGGACTGTAGGGAAAAGCATTTGATAGATTCGACTTCTCAAACTGAAATCAAGATATCGCCGGCTGTATCCATCACACCGACGGAGCGTTTACTGTGTGAAATATCATTAACAGCTTGTAATTAATCAGTCTCCTGTCTGTCAAACAAAGACGTTTCCATTATTTGTTGGTAAAGTTATTCTGATGGCAAACGTGATGCTATAAATGCCTGTCGGTTACTGCGAAAGCGCCATTCTCTAGGCTTCTGGGTGGGCTTTATTCTAAATTCAACATTTAGGCAACAAAAAGAAAACACAAATTTATTTTCATATTAACACATTCATACCCATTATAAAGGCACTTAAATCTCCCAGCTGTCAATCATATATTGCCTGCCCCGCCTCTATGCCTTAGGTGGGGCAGACAATTACTTTCACTTTCCATTCTGCACTCACTTTCCCCCCTCCCTCCACATCATCTAATTGTGTAGCCAGTACATGGGCATCAGGTCCCCCATAAAATTTTGGGGTGATACAAAACTTAATAACAGTGCCCACAAAATGGCGCCTCCCTGCTGGCTGTGATTCTGTAATTCCAAGACTAAAGGAAACAAGATTTATATTATTTATACAGTGTAAGTGAAGTTTATTTTGCTTGAAAAACATAATAATTTGGGATTATATATTAGGGTGACAGGTCCCCTTTAAATTTCTTTAGCCAAATATATATATATACAAGGAAGTCCTTATATATATATATATAGATATATATATATATGTACTAATAGTAAAGGTTTATCAAGTGGTTTAATCCTTTATGGTCTACACATCATAGAATCTATGTAAGGTGACAGAATAAAAACACCACCCCCATATTAGACCCATGGGGTGTTCAATTTATTACATCATGGAGCAATTATGTCCCATACAACGTATTCGAGGGCCACATTACATTGGAATGATGATGTCCGTGTAGCCCTTGGGCAGACTGAGGTCCATATAAAGCTTTTGAAGGCCACATCTAAGGTTGCTAACTGTTTGGTTTTGACCCAGAGAGCAGTGGTG
This sequence comes from Xenopus tropicalis, assembly GCF_000004195.4. Lineage (NCBI taxonomy): Eukaryota > Metazoa > Chordata > Amphibia > Anura > Pipidae > Xenopus > Xenopus tropicalis. Next base: position 87,637,162 of record NC_030685.2, on the reverse strand, counting down.
TAACTACATATAATGCAGACCCCCTAGCTATGGGGGGGCCTTGTACCTTAGTTCCCACTCAACAGCCCCTATCCTACCTTAAATACACCAACGTAGTCAGGGCTGGAAGGTGCATCATGGTGGGGGCAGGAAAGGGGGCGGGGTAGGTGGGACTGGTCATGCCGGGCCCTCTCAGAGGCTGTTTTTGCAGGGGACCCCAGTGCAACCAAGTTATGCCGCTAACGTACAGCCTGGTTTGGGCGGTCCTGGACCAAATCTTCTGCCTGGTTTTCAACATTCTGACAGAAATCCTCCGAATGGCGCCTGGCAGAGGCAGTAACCCCGCCCCCCAATACCATCATGCTGCCAGAAACGTCATCATCTGATGACATCACGATAATGTCGCCGGTTTGCGTGATGATGTGATCACAATTCCCTGGTTCAACTCAACTGAGTTTTTTTTTCACAATTAAGTTTTTACATTTCTCAATCATTAGTAGTGAAGAAAAATTTACAAAATAGTGAAAAATTAGCGAAACGCGACTGCCATGTGACTTTTTTTTTTTGATGCGACCACAATGTATTTGACGCGACCACAACTTTTTTTTATGCAACGCAACTTTTTTTTACACGGTCGCTGCTTTTTTGGCGCGACTGGGACTTTATTGACGTGACTGGGACTTTTTCTCACTGAATTTTTGCAGCATTTTCGTGAAAAAATTCGGCAATGGCAAAATGTTGTGCATTTTTGCTGCCATTTCACGAGAAAATTTGCCAATGGCGAAATGCAGAATTTCGCACTGAACCCATGCCTGTCGCAAACTTGACGCGACCGCTATTTTTTTTATTTGATCGTGATGTATTTAAGGTGACCGCTTAACTTTTTTGAATGGCGAAATGCTAAATTTCTTGGATTTCTTACATTTCTTACAAGTTTAGAAAACTTGAATTAAAAAAAAATTGATTTTGCATTTCTTTTTGCTGTGATTTCCTGGACTTTTTAAAAAAATAAATCTGCTCCGTGGCATTTCCTTTCGTGGCAATGAGGAAAAATGCGCCAATTAAAGAAACAGTAACGGCCTGAATGAAAGTTCTTATTCGTGTTCTGCTCTCGTTATGCCACGCCCCCATTATTTTTGGGCCAATAGCAATCACTTTGGATCATGGAAACGCTTTAACCTTCTAATAAGCAGATAAAGCCCTAACAACTGACCCAGGACGGCGCAGAATTATAAATGGCGCCTATAAATATGACATTAATCTGAGGAGCTGCTATTACTCTATACAAGTTGTCACATTGGGTTTGGGGGGGAGAGACAGATGGGGGGGGGAGAGACGGATGGGACCAGCAGACGGATGAATATGGATGTGGAGCTTCTGGGAGACAAGTCTTTTAATTCCTGCCGTGATGGAGACAGACGACTGGAGACTCTAATGGGTTTCTGTGTCTTTCTATCAATGAACCCATTTAGGTCTCCCTATTAACTATTTTTATTCCCAGCACATTTACTATGGGCCCCGGTATCCACAACGCTCGGGACCTGAGGATTTTGGATAAGGGGGTTTTCTGTAATTTGGAGTGCTATTGAGTGCTATTCTGATACCTACTGGGAGCTGCTATCTTGCTCCCTTCCCATTGTTCTTCTGATTGGCTGCTGGGGGGGAGGGGGGGGGATATCACTCCAATTTGCAGCGCAGTAGTAAAGTGTGCCTGACTCTGAGCTTTCAGCCAGCGCTACACATTAGAACTGCTTTCAGCTAACCTATTGTTTCTCTTACTCCCATGTAACTGGAGGAGTCCCAAGCCAGACTTGGATTTCTTACTATTGAGTGCTATTCTGATACCTACTGGGAGCTGCTATCTTGCTCCCTTCCCATTGTTCTGCTGATTGGCTGCTGGGGGGGGAGTGGGGGGGATATCACTCCAACTTGCAGCGCAGCAGTAAAGTGTGCCTGAGTCTGAGCTTTCAGCCAGCGCTACACATTAGAACTGCTTTCAGCTAACCTATTGTTTCTCCTACTCCCATGTAACTGGAGGAGTCCCAAGCCGGACTTGGATTTCTTACTATTGAGTGCTATTCTGATACCTACTGGGAGCTGCTATCTTGCTCCCTTCCCCTGCTATCTTGCTCCCTATTGTTTCTCCTACTCCCATGTAACTGGAGGAGTCCCAAGCCGGACTTGGATTTCTTACTATTGAGTGCTATTCTGATACCTACTGGGAGCTGCTATCTTGCTCCCTTCCCATTGTTCTGCTGATCGGCTGCTGGGGGTGAGGAGGGGGGATATCGCTCCAACTTGCAGCGCAGCAGTAAAGTGTGCCTGAGTCTGAGCTTTCAGCCAGCGCTACACATTAGAACTGCTTTCAGCTAACCTATTGTTTCTCCTACTCCCATGTAACTGGAGGAGTCCCAAGCCGGACTTGGATTTCTTACTATTGAGTGCTATTCTGATACCTACTGGGAGCTGCTATCTTGCTCCCTTCCCATTGTTCTGCTGATCGGCTGCTGGGGGGGAGGGGGAGGGGGCTATCACTCCAACTTGCAGCTCAGCAGTAAAGTGTGACTGAAGTTTATCAGCGCACAGGTCACATGGCTGTGGCACCCTGGGAAATGAAGAATATGGCTAGGATTAATTATATCTTGTTATAATGATTTGATTAAAATGCAGTTTATGGAAGCTGCCCCTCCGATAATGCGGAGCTGTCTGGATAATGGGTTTCCGGATAAAGGATCCCATACCAGTGCTATGAAGGTCTACCAACCTGAATTCCCAACATGCATTTAGTTGATATGTATCTTTGGGTAAAGGGAAGCTTTTGTACATGTTGTTGGTATGTAGGCAACAGGAGGACAAGTCTTTACTGGAGGCTACAGGACTTTCATTGGAGTCTCTGACTGGATAGTTATTTGCCTCTGTCATTGCAATTGGTGATGAGCAAAATGTCAGGTCTGGATTCGCTGGGAAATTCTGCGAAAAAAAAATTGTCTAAGAGAGGAAAAAGTTGCAGTCGTGTAATAAAAAAAGTTGCGGTCTCATCAAAAAAAAGATGCACGCATCTAAAAAGTTTTCAACAGTTTTGGGAAGTTTTTGACGAAGCGAAATGGGACAGATTCGCTAATCAATAACTGCAATGAATAATAAATACACAACGCAACAAGAAAAATGCTGCAACCCCCTCCCCCACCTTTTGACTCATTTTAATGCATTTGGACAAATAAAAAAAGTTGAGCATAAAAAATGATTGCGTGTTATTGACTTCAATGCATTTCCCAATTTTGTTACCATTTCGCGAATTTTTTTTTTTAGCAGTTTCACTAATTTTTTTGCGAAGTGAAACGAGAAAGAAGCCCCACCCACCCAGAGGTCTGCTCCTGAAGAGTTACAAGCAACAAACACACTATTAAAGGGAAACTACACCCCCAGAATGAATATGTAACCAACAGATGTTAAGTGGCCTATTAGAGAATCTCCCCAAACTGGAAGATATATATCAGTAAATATTGCCCTTTTACATCCTTTCCCTTGAGCCGCCATTTTGTGATGGGCTGTGTGCTCCCTCAGAGATCAGCTGACAGGAAGTGATGCAGCTCTAACTGTAACAGGAAGTAGTGTGGGAGCCAAAGGCAGAACTCTGCCCATTCATTGGCTGATGGGGCCTAGCATGTATGTGTGCCTTGGCTTGTTTGTGTGCACTGTGACTCCTATGATCCCAGGGGGCGGCCCTTAGTACCTAAAATGGCAGTTTCCTATTTAGGATTACCCAATGGCACATACTGCTTATAAAGTATATTTTTATGAAAATGGTTTATTTAGGGGTTTATTTATTACATATGGGCTGTTTATTCAATATATTTTATAGAGACCTACATTGTTTGGGGGTATAGTTTCCCTTTAATACAAAGTACCCCAACTGGAGTTAATATTGTCTCGTGGGTTGGGGGCTCTATATATATATATATGAAGCCCCCCCCTATAGTAAAGCCCCCCCATTCAGTAGCCTAGTCATTTTTATTCCCCTCATAATCCGCCGCATCTCCATGTTTTTTTTTTTTTTTTAATTCCGGAGATATTTATTGTTAATGATTGTTCTTGCCGGCAGCCCCATAAACCAACGCATGAAATTCCCCTTTGCAAATAGTTTATGGAGGACTCGTGTTTAATGATCGCTACTCAAATTTCCAGATCAAAACATAATGACTAAAAGATGATGGAAAATAAAATCCCGAGCATAGAAAAAGTGCGCCGTAAAACACTAAAGGCCGCGGACATTTCCCTTAGATATTTACTCGTTATCGCTGGTATTATTAGCACGGAGCATCGTTATCAATTATATGTCATAACGAACGACGTTTATATTGAAATATACGCTCCATGGATTTGTTTTAGTGTCCCGTCATTTCAGTTTGCCCCCAGGTAATTAAAAAGGGTTCGCTTCCCCTTGAAAATGGACCTTATGGGGGAACACGGCCACGCGTTTCGCGCCGCTCCCTCCGTCGTAACAGAAATAAACTGGATGTGAGCTCCGTGCCCCCCTGTGAGTTCCGTTTATTTGCAATGTACTTGCAAGACGTTGTTTCCACACACCAATAATTACCCGACGAGGAGGAAACTACCTGAGATGAATGCTAACGAGACTGAGCTCTGAGAGCAACACGTATCCGGGTCGACCACTAATGATCCGCCCGACCCTTAGAAGGAGAAACTGAGAGACGTCGGAGAGGGGAAAAAAAAGGCAACAATTGCGAAGAAGATTAATTGCATCCGGCAGTAATAATAGATCTTATTCGTTACTACTCCTTCTCCGAATTTCCTCCCTACGGAACATCGATATTACAGAGAAATGGACATTTCTAACATCATTGGGGGCTTTGTGTAATAAAACAGTACCTGTACTTGATCCCAACTAAGATATAATTACCCCTTATTGGGGCAGAACAGCCCTATTGGGTTTATTTAATGGTTAAATGATTCCCTTTTCTCTGTAATAATAAAACAGTACCTGTACTTGATCCCAACTAAGATATAATTACCCCTTATTGGGGCAGAACAGCCCTATTGGGTTTATTTAATGGTTAAATGATTCCCTTTTCTCTGTAATAATAAAACAGTACCTGTACTTGATCCCAACTAAGATATAATTACCCCTTATTGGGACAGAACAGCCCTATTGGGTTTATTTAATGGTTAAATGATTCCCTTTTCTCTGTAATAATAAAACAGTACCTGTACTTGATCCCAACTAAGATATAATTACCCCTTATTGGGGCAGAACAGCCCTATTGGGTTTATTTAATGGTTAAATGATTCCCTTTTCTCTGTAATAATAAAACAGTACCTGTACTTGATCCCAACTAAGATATAATTACCCCTTATTGGGGGCAGAACAGCCCTATTGGGTTTATTTCATGGTTAAATGATTCCCTTTTATCTGTAAATGGGTTTAAGTTCTCCTTGAAAGTGTGTGAAATATAAAACAATATGGTGTTTAACTTCCCCTTGAAATTGTGTGTGTAAAAAATGTGGTTAACTTCCCTTTGAAAATGGACACATTGGGGGCCATTTACTAACATTCAGATTTTTTATTTTTAATTCAAAAAGTTGTGATTATTTACTATGTGTCCAAAAGGCTAAAAATCCAAATCCGGCAATTGGCCAGATTAAACTTGCCGAGATCATGTAGAAGCCAATGGCAGAGGTCCCTTCCCTTTCCTTGATGTCCCCTCTTTTGTCTCGAAACTTTGGAAGTTGTGGGTTTTTGGCGCTGGAAACAATCGTATACTGACAAAAACACAGATATAAATCTCAAAAAAATGTATTTTCTCAAAAAAACCTTAGTAAATTGGGCCCCTTAGTATCTACTAATCAAATATTATTTTGGGACCCATCGAACAGCGATTTTGGCTAGTGATGAGCGAATCTGTCCCGTTTTGCTTTGCCATAAAATTCGCGAAATGGCAAGAAAATTAGCGAAACACATTTGTCGCATGGTTTTTCATTGTCGCCCGCGTCTATTTTTTTGTCGCCCATGCTTTTTTGACCCGACCGCACCCTTTTTTTATGCGACCACACCCTTTTTTGTCGCCCACGCTTTTTTGACACGACCGCACCCTTTTTTTTAATGCGACCACACCCTTTTTTTGTCGCCCGTGTCTATTTTTTGTCGCCCATGCTTTTTTGACACGACCGCGCCCAGTTTGACTTGATTGCACCCCTTTTTGACACGACCGCACCCTTTTTTATGCGACCACACCCTTTTTTTGTCGCCCGTGTCTATTTTTTGTCGCCCGTGTCTATTTTTTGTCGCCCACATCTTTTTCTTGTCGCCCGTGTCTATTTTTGTCGACCGTGTCTATTTTTTGTCGCCCACACTTGTTTGACGTGACTACGCCCAATTTGACGCAACTGCACCCTTTTTTTATGCGACCACACCTTTTTTTGTCGCCCACGCTTTTTTGACACGACCGCACCCTTTTTTAATGCGACCACACCCTTTTTTTTGTCGCCCGCGTCTATTTTGTTGCCGCCCCGTGTCTATTTTTTGTCTCCCACGCTTATTTTACACGACCGTGCCCAGTTTGACTTGATTGCACCCCTTTTTTACATGACCGCACCCTTTTTTAATGCGACCACACCCTTTTTTTGTCACCCTCGTCTATTTTTTGTCGCCCGCGTCTATTTTTTTGTCGCCCGTGTCTATCTTTTGTCGCCCGCGTCTATTTTTTTGTCGCCCGTGTCTATCTTTTGTCGCCCGCGTCTATTTTTTGTCTCCCGTGTCTATTTTTGTCAGCTGTGTCTATTTTTTGTCGCCCACACTTGTTCGACGTGACCATGCCCAATTTGACGCAACTGCACTCTTTTTTTATGCGACCACACCCTTTTTTGTCACCGCACCCTTTTTTTTGGTGCGACCACACCCTTTTTTTGTCGCCCGCGTCTATTTTGTTGCCGCCCCAGTGTCTATTTTTTGTCGCCCACGCTTTTTTGACACGACCGCGCCCAGTTTGACTTGATTGCACTTCTTTTTGACATGACCGCACCCTTTTTTATGCGACCACACCCTTTTTTTGTCGCCCGCGTCTATTTTTTTGTTGCCCGTGTCTATTTTTTGTCGCCCGAGTCTATTTTTTTGTTGCCTGCATCTACTTTTTGTTGCCAGCACTTTTTTGTTTTACGTGACTGTGCCCAATTTGACGCGACTGCTCCCTTTTTTTGTCGCCCGTGTCTATTTTTTGTTGCCCGTGCTTTTTCCAACGTTACGTTATTTGACACAACCGCCCCCTTTTTTTATGCTCCCGTGCCTTTTCTGACACGCAACAAAAAAATCGAAGTGACAAATTTTTCTGTGGTGAATTTTCACGGAAGTTTCCTGATACAAATCGCAAAAAATTCGCTCATCACTAATTTCGGCATCAACTGAAAACAAGAACCATTCCGACTCCAGGGTTGGACCTCGGGGCATTAGTAGAAATATCCCCAATTCCCATTAAAGCCGATACCCTCCAGTAAAGAATTTCTCTCCTCGGCCCAAATCCTGCGGATAAAAGGAATTTTTCCATTTGAAACAAAACTCTGAATATTTCATTATTTGGGGATTTTAGAATAAATTCTCAAATGTAAAGAAGCTGGAAACCTACATTTGATCCCTCGATGAATATTTCATTTGAACCCGTCGCTCCGGCTCAGAACCAAACCCAGTTACCGACTGTCGTTTCCAGTTAGTGAGTTGTTATTGGATTTCCCTCCTGTAACCGAAGACTCTCTGCTTCTTTATTCCAAATAAAATAATAATAATGGTACAAATAAAGCTCAGAAATGAAATAGATTTAATTGTAGGTGTCGTGGGAATCATTACTATTACTATCAGCAGCAGCACAAATAGTTTGCAGTTGGTCTTTATTATTTATATTGAAAGGCTTTTGAATTATTTAACTCAATAACCTTAATGGACTCTTTTCCCTTAGCAACTGGGCAGAAGTGTGAATGACAGACCAGGGGAAGAATAATAAAGGGTCTAAATAGAAAAATAAGTGATAAAAAAAAAAGTCTGCCTCCTGGGTCAGTGACCCCGGCAACCAGATAGAGTGAGATGCAGAAAAGAGAAAAGACAACATTTTCAACAAACATTTTCATTGTTTTCTATTTCACACACTTTCAAGTGGAACTTAATCCCATCATTGTTTCAATTGCACACAGTTTCAAGGGGAAGTTAATCCCGTCATTGTTTTCTATTTCACACATTTTCAAGGGGAAGTTAATCCCATCATTGTTTTCTATTTCACACATTTTCAAGGGGAAGTTAATCCCGTCATTGTTTTCTATTTCACACATTTTCAAGGGGAAGTTAATCCCGTCATTGTTTTCTATTTCACACATTTTCAAGGGGAAGTTAATCCCATCATTGTTTTCTATTTCACACAGTTTCAAGGGGAAGTTAATCCCATCATTGTTTTCTATTTCACACAGTTTCAAGGGGAAGTTAGTCCCATCGTTGTTTTCTATTTCACACAGTTTCAAGGGGAAGTTAATCCCATCATTGTTTTCTATTTCACACAGTTTCAAGGGGAAGTTAATCCCATCATTGTTTTCTATTTCACACATTTTCAAGGGGAACTTAATCCCATCATTGTTTTCTATTTCACACAGTTTCAAGGGGAAGTTAATCCCATCATTGTTTTCTATTTCACACATTTTCAAGGGGAAGTTAATCCCATTATTGTTTTCTATTTCATACACTTTCAAGGGGAAGTTAATCCCATCATTGTTTTCTATTTCACCCAGTGAAACTTAAGCCCATTATTGTTTTTTCCAAGAATGAGCCCCATTGCTCCTAAAATGGCCGCTGGAGCACTTCCTGTTTGGGAAAAATAAAAAGGATCCATGGAAACGAATGTCTGTTTAAACGTCAATTTTTCAAGACAATATATCGCATTTTTCGAGTTTTAACGATACTTCCGGCTTGAAAAAATAAACATAAACTTGAAATTTTCATACAACTGATAACGGCATTCGGGGTTGGACTGGGGGTTGAAGGGCCTCCCACCGGGGCTCCCACCCCAGGGGCCCTGCAGGTGCCCCCACCAGCTGCATCCCCTAACTCCTCCCCCAGGGGCCCCCTTAACCCCGCGCAGGGCCCCCAAGCCGACATCCCCCCCCGAGCGTGTGTAAATTTAATGCATCAGGGGTGGAGGGGGTGGAGTGGTTGGGCAGGGGGAGCACCGGCAAGGGTTGTGTCTGGGCCACCGGGGCCCACTAGGGATTTTTCCCGGTGTCCCTGTGGCCCAGTCCGACCCTGACGCCATTATTGCGACATTTTATAAATAAGTTTAATTCAAAGTTGTACCGCGTCAAGTTTATACGACTTTGAAGGCCAAAAAGAAAGAAATGATTGTAGTAAACCAACTCCTTAATTTAAACAAATTCCAAATGTCATCTCTTATCATAAATCTTACGTCCTTAGGATAAACAACCCCCAGACAAGGGATCTCGCCCCCATTTCTCTACTGAAACTTTCCCTCATAATAAAGGAACCGGTTGAGCAAACACCGTCCTACTTTGCCCCATTAGTCAGGCGTATCCAGCATGTTCTTTTTCATTACACGAGAGCCCGTTGATTTGTTGGATAATCGCGAGTTTTATGAAAGCGCATAATATATCGCCGTAACGCTTCTGAGAGAATGAGATGCTCATTTTTCAAATTGATCACAGTAAACAGAGAAATGATTGCCATTAATAAAACATGTTTGCAATGACATATTGTATTTGCAATTGGAACTACATTTTATAGCAAAGGGAGAAAGCATAAAAACAGACTTGGGGAAGCGATTGGGGCTCCTCCTCGGCCTCGGGGAGAAAAGGAAAAATAAAATATTACAGATATTTCATAAAAATCACTCTCTGTCCTAATTAATTTAATTGCAGGTACAGCAGAATATTACGATTAATGGCGCAAAGGCAGCGTGAATAGATGTGTTTCCTATAGAGATTGCCCATTCCATCCAAAACTATTTATGATATTTACACAAACAGCTCTCAGCCAATTACGTAGCAATGGTTAGTGATGAGCCAAATTCGCAGCGAAATTCCACGTTTTGCAGATTTGCAGATTTTTTTTGTGAAACAGCCCAAAAAATTCATTGTGAATAGCAGGGTCGCAAAACGGCAAGAAAATTCACAAAACGTCGGAAAATTCACAAAACGCATTTGTCGCACATTTTTTTTTTTGTCTCTCGCGTCTATTTTGACGCCCATGTCTTTTTTGGTTGCCCTTGTCTTTTTTTGTTGCCTCCCCTTTTTGACGTGACCATGCCCCTTTTTGACGTGACCACACCCAATTTGACGAACAACAAATTATTCTGCTGGTCGGGCAGGGGGAGCGCCGGCAAGGGTCGGGTCTGGGCCGCCGGGGCCCACCGGGATTTCTCCCGGGGTCCCGGCGGCCCAGACCGACCCTTGCCGGCGCTCCCCCTGCCCAACTGCTCCCCCCCTGATGTGTTAAATTTACCCGCTCGGGGGAGGACGTCGGGTGGGGGACCCTGCGGGGGAGGTGTTAGGGGACGCGGCCTGCTGTTGGGGGACCTGCAGGGCCCTTGGGGCGGGAGCCCCGGTGGGCCCTTCACCCCCCAGTCCGACCCTGGTGAATAGTGATGAGCAAATTTTTTTGGCAGGCATGGATTCGCAGCGAATCTCCGCATTTCGCCTTTGGAGAATTCACGAAACTTCCATGAAAATTCACCTCGGAAAAATTTGTTGCGCGTCAAATTGGGTGTGGTCGCGTCAAAAAGGGGCGTGATCACGTCAAAAAAGGGTGGGCAACAAATAAAAGACACAGGTGTCAAAATAGACATGGGCGACAAAAAAAAGAAACGAGCGACAAAAGCGTTTTGTGAATTTTCCGGCGTTTCGTGAATTTTCTTGCCGCTTTGAGAATTTTATGGCAAAACGAAATGGGACAGATTCGCTCATCACTAATCCTGAATAAAATTCACAGATTGAGGAAAAAAAAGTCGTGCACATCAACAAAAAGTTGGCAGTAGCCTCGTTTCACTAATTTTTCACCTTTTCCCAAATTTTTCTGTAGTTTCATGAATTTTTCAGCTACAGATTTGCTCATAGCTAGTGCTGTTCTGTTAGGGGCACATTAACTAAATTTCGTTTTTCCGGTCTTGAGGGGATTAACTTGTCCTTGAAATTGTGTCAAGGAGAGGCTGCCACTGATTATTCTATTCCCCTACTATTCTAAGCCTCCATAGGATACAATGGTACTCAACAGATCAAAGCTGGTGACTTTTTTTTTACAAAAAAAAGTTAAGATTAATAAATCACGAATTATGGGAGTTATTTTGTAAAACTCAATTTTTTGGGGGAACAATAACGAAAAAATCCAACTTTATCTCAAAATTGCTTAATAAATCTGCCCCATAGACACCCTATATGAAAGGAAAAGTCAAGTTACCCCAACGTGCACCTTTACTATTGTGTGGGAGTGAGGGATTTTTTGGGAACCTCTTGCTTGAATTGAATGGACCCCAGTTGCACCATAATGGTCAGAATGTTCCATATTGCCCTTGGGGCACTGAGTATGTACCATTAATCTACATTTTGAAAGCTATTGAATTCCTGATGGAAACCATTAGTTCCCAAGTTGCAAGAGGCAGTTCATTTATCAATAAAACAGGTTTAAAGCCAGGAATGACCTTATTAGTGTGTGTGGGGGGGGCACGTCTTGGCTTTACACCTCAGAAAGAAAGTGCGCTATTAATAAAACCCCCTACCCAACATTCCCCAACCCCCTCACTGCCCTCACCGTGAGGAACCCCCTACCCAACCCCCCCGGCAGGGCATTCCCCAACCCCCTCACTGCCCTCACCGTGAGGAACCCCCTACCCAACATCCCCCGGCAGGGCATTCCCCAACCCCCTCACTGCCCTCACCGTGAGGAACCCCCTACCCAACATCCCCCGGCAGGGCATTCCCCAACCCCCTCACTGCCCTCACCGTGAGGAACCCCCTACCCAACATCCCCCGGCAGGGTATTCCCCAACCCCCTCACTGCCCTCACCGTGAGGAACCCCCTACCCAACATCCCCCGGCAGGGCATTCCCCAACCCCCTCACTGCCCTCACCGTGAGGACCCCCCTACCCAACATCCCCCGGCAGGGCATTCCCCAACCCCCTCACTGCCCTCACCGTGAGGAACCCCCTACCCAACATCCCCCGGCAGGGCATTCCCCAACCTCACTGCCCTCACCGTGAGGAACCCCCTACCCAACATCCCCCGGCAGGGCATTCCCCAACCCCCTCACTGCCCTCACCGTTAGGAACCCCCTACCCAACATTCCCCGGCAGGGCATTCCCCAACCCCCTCACTGCCCTCACCGTTAGGAACCCCCTACCCAACATCCCCCGGCAGGGCATTCCCCAACCCCCTCACTGCCCTCACCGTGAGGAACCCCCTACCCAACATCCCCCGGCAGGGCATTCCCCAACCCCCTCACTGCCCTCACCGTGAGGAACCCCCTACCCAACATCCCCCGGCAGGGCATTCCCCAACCTCACTGCCCTCACCGTGAGGAACCCCCTACCCAACATCCCCCGGCAGGGCATTCCCCAACCCCCTCACTGCCCTCACCGTGAGGAACCCCCTACCCAACATCCCCCGGCAGGGCATTCCCCAACCCCCTCACTGCCCTCACCGTGAGGAACCCCCTACCCAACATCCCCCGGCAGGGCATTCCCCAACCCCCTCACTGCCCTCACCGTGAGGAACCCCCTACCCAACATCCCCCGGCAGGGCATTCCCCAACCCCCTCACCGTGAGGAACCCCCTACCCAACATCCCCCGGCAGGGCATTCCCCAACCTCACTGCCCTCACCGTGAGGAACCCCCTACCCAACATCCCCCGGCAGGGCATTCCCCAACCCCCTCACTGCCCTCACTGTGAGGAACCCCCTACCCAACATCCCCCGGCAGGGCATTCCCCAACCCCCTCACTGCCCTCACCGTGAGGAACCCCCTACCCAACATCCCCCGGCAGGGCATTCCCCAACCCCCTCACTGCCCTCACCGTTAGAAACCCCCTACCCAACATCCCCCGGCAGGGCATTCCCCAACCCCCTCACTGCCCTCACCATGAGGAACCCCCAACCCAACATCCCCCGGCAGGGCATTCCCTAACTTCACTGCCCTCACCGTGAGGAACCCCCTACCCAACATCCCCCGGCAGGGAATTCCCCAACCTCACTGCCCTCACCGTGAGGAACCCTCTACCCAACATCCCCCGGCAGGGCATTCCCCAACCCCCTCACTGCCCTCACCGTGAGGAACCCCCTACCCAACATCCCCCGGCAGGGCATTCCCCAACCCCCTCACCGTGAGGAACCCCCTACCCAACATCCCCCGGCAGGGGCATTCCCCAACCCCCTCACTGCCCTCACCGTGAGGAACCCCCTACCCAACATCCGCCGGCAGGGCATTCCCCCAACCCCCTCACTGCCCTCACCGTGAGGAACCCTCCCTAACCCAACATCCCCCGCAAAGGGCATCCCCAACCCCCTCACTGCCCTCACCGTGAGGAACTCCCCTACCCAACATCCCCCGGCAGGCATCCCCAACCCCCTCACTGCCCTCACCGTGAGGAACCCCCTACCAACATCCCCCGGCAGGGCAATTTCCCAACCCCCTCACTGCCCTCACCGTGAGGAAACCCGCCTACCCCAAACATCCCCCGGCAGGGCATTCCCCAACCCCCTCCACTGCCCTCACCGTGAGGAACCCCCTACCCAACATCCCCCGGCAGGGCATTCCCCAACCCCCCTCAACTGCCCCTCACCCGTGGGAACCCCCTACCCACATCCCCCGGCAGGGCATTCCCCAACCCCCGTCACTTGCCCTCACCGTAGAGGAACCCCCTACCCAACATCCCCCGGCAGGGCATTCCCCAAACCCCCGTCACTGCCCTTCACCGTGAGGAACCCCCCTACCCAACAGTCCCCCGGCAGGGCATTCCCCAACCCCCTCACTGCCCTCACGCGTGAGGGAACCCCCTACCCAACATCCCCCGGCAGGGCATTCCCCAACCCCCTCACTGCCCTTCAACCGTGAGGAACCCCCTACCCAGACATCCCCCGGCAGGGCATACCCCAACCCCCTCACTGCCCTCACTAACGTGAGGGAACACCCCTACCCAACATCCCCCGGCAGGGCCCCACCCACACCCCCGCGGGATTCCCAACACGCCCTCACCGTAGGAACCCTACCACTGCAGGGCTCACCGTGAGGAACCCCTACCCAACATCCCCCGGCAGGGGCATTCCCCAACCCCTCCTGCCCTCACCGTGAGGAACCCCCTACCAACATCCCGCAGGGCTCAACCCTCACTCCCTCACCGTGAGGAACCCCCTACCCAACATCCCCGGCAGGGCATTCCCAACCCCTCACTGCCCTCACCGTGAGGAACCCCTACCCAACATCCCCCGGCAGGCATTCCCCAACCCCCTCACTGCCCTCACCGTGAGGAACCCCCTACCCAACATCCCCCGGCAATCCCAGGGCCATTCCCCAACCCCCTCACCGTGAGGAACCCCTACCCAACATCCCCCGGCAGGGCATTCCCCAACCCCTCACCGTGAGGAACCCCCTACCCAACATCCCCCGGCAGGGTATTCCCCAACCCCCTCACTGCCCTCACCCTGTCTACAATCTGTTTCCTTCAAAACAGTGGTCTGGTCTCTAAGTCGTACAGTCTCACACTTGGCACAAAAGGGTCAGTAAACTGTGCTACAAGTTAACATAATTGTGTAGATGTTAAACTAATATTTCCATAATATCCACTCAAGTGGGTCCGGGAGACTCTCCTTGGATACATATATTGCTGAAAGGTCAAAATACAGTTTCTCTGTGGCTTCAATATAACAAAACCATAGAAACATAAACACATTACACAAAGCAGAAACGATCCTACATATTAATTAGTGATCTGCAAATCACAGTTATTCCGGCTGCAAATGTAACACAGGGAGATAAAAGTCATGAAGAAAATATTGAAAGTGAATAGAAATGTAAAACTTGACCGATTCCCATCAGTTCTGAAAACTTTTCAATTCTGCAGATTTTTTTGTTTTTAGAAACTCACATAAACTCATGAGAATTTTTCATTAAAAAAATTCAATAAGTGATGTATTTATAAATAGTCACGATTATTTGTAATTGATCGTATGTTCAAATTCTTTGTTATTTTTATGCAAAACGTTTTACATTTTTTGAGAATTTTTGTGAACGTTTTACAAAATTTTCGAGTATATATTGCTCCAAAAAAATCTTGAAATTTAAACCGGAGTTCATTTCCATGAATCCTTTTTATTTTTCCCAAACAGGAAGTGCTCCAGCGGCCATTTTAGGAGCATTGGTGCTCATTTTTGGACAACAATTATGTGTTTAAGTTTCACCTGAAACTGTGTGAAATAGAAAACAATTAGTCAATTAACTTCCCCTTGAAAGTGTGTGATTAACTTCCCCTTGAAACTGTGTCAAATAGAAAACAATGAGGTGATTAACTTCCCCTTGAAAGTGTGTGATTACTTTCCCCTTGAAACTGGGTGAAATAGATAACAATGAGGTGATTAGTTTACTGTTGCAAAATGTGGGAAATAGAAAATGATGGGATTAACTTCCCCTTGAAACTGTGTCAAATAGAAAACAATGATGGGATTAACTTCCCCTTGAAACTGTGTCAAATAGAAAACAATGATGGGATTAACTTCCCCTTGAAACTGTGTCAAATAGAAAACAATGATGGGATTAATTTCCCCTTGAAACTGTGTCAAATAGAAAACAATGATGGGATTAACTTCCCCTTGAAACTGTGTCAAATAGAAAACAATGATGGGATTAACTTCCCCTTGAAACTGTGTCAAATAGAAAACAATGATGGGATTAACTTCCCATTGAAAATGTGTGAAATAGAAAACAATGATGGGATTAACTTCCCCTTGAAAGTGTGTGATTCATTTCGCCTTCAAACTGGGTGAAATAGAAAATAATGAAGGGATTAACTTCCCTTTGAAAGTGGGTGAAATAAAAAACAATAGAAAATACTCATAACTATCTGAATTTTTAAGAAAAAAATGAAACAATTGTATACTGTCAAAAACACATGGGAAAATGTAAAAAAAATGAAACATAAACAAAAAATTCCCCAAAAATCTTAGCAAATGGGCCCCTAAATAAATGTCATTTTGAAACCAGCTGCCTTAGCCATGTGGGGTGACACTCGCCTATATTCTTACCCAAATAGGCCCAATAATCTATTGCTGCCGGTGGGTGATGACCGAAAATTGAAAGAAAGACTTCACAGACTTCGAAGACTTCGGAGGCCGCGTCATGTAAATCCGAGATCAGAGAATTTATTTTTGAAATGTCCTTCAGCTTCAGCCTCGTGGGTCAATCCGAGCTTGAAATTGAAAGACATGGGGCGGGAATGCTCATCGCTCAGGTACCGAAAGATATGATTCTTGTGTGACCAAAGAATTCAGTTGGATCTCTTAACCAGAAAAGAAGACCTAGCGGAGTGGGGGGGGTGTTTGTGCCATTTGCAGAGCTTTCCCTATTGTTTTCCCAGAACCTCTCTGGGCTGGGGCTTATTTTTTAAAAGCAACTTGCCTTCAATCTCAGCCATGACTGATATTTTTGAAACTGTCAGGGTATAACTGACCCCATGGAAAGTGCCACAATGTTACCTCGGAATGTGTGGGAAATAGTGATGAGCCAATCTGTCCCGTTCTGCTTCGGCATAAAATTTGCGAAATGGCAAGAAAATTCGCAAAATGATGAAAAATTCTCGAAACACATTTGTGGCGCAATTTTTTTGTCACCCACGTCTTTTTTTGTCACCCGTGACTACGCCCCCTTTTTAACGTGACCGCACCTATTTTGACACGCGTCGAAATTTTTTCACGAACGACAACATTTTCCACTGCAAATTTTCATGGAACTTTCGCCAGACATGGATTCACAGCGCATTTCCGCATTTTGTCATTGGTGAATTGTTTTGCAAAACTTCTTTGAAAATTCGTCACAGAAAAATTTGTCACGCAGAATTTTTTTTTGTTGTGCGTCAAATGGGGCGCAATCGCATAGAAAAAGCATGGTCGTGTCAAAATTGGGCACGGTAGCGTCAAAAAACCGCAGATGACAAAAATTAGACGCGGGTGACAAAAATGATGTGGACGACAAAAAAATAATTGCGCAACAAATGTGTTTTGCTAATTTTTTGCCGTTTCTCGAATTTTCTTGCCGTTCTGTGAATTTTATGGCGAAGCGAAACAGGACAGATTCGCTCATCACTACTAATGCCCAATACTGTTGGGAGGAGGCACATAGCATTAGGTTATATAATGTAGATCAGACTTTTTGGGGCACATCTACTAAAACTCTACAATTTCTCATTTTTTGTAATTTTCAAACTTAACTAAACTCATTTCCTTGAACGTCATATCATTTACAAAAAAAATCAGATAGGAAAAGTCAGTGAGAAAAAAAAAAAAAAATAGAATTTTCTGAGTTGTCGCTCTGAAACGGCAACTTTTTGAAATTGTGCACAAAAACCAGCGTCCAAAATCCAAAAAGACAAATGAAGGATCTTCCAGGAAAGTAAAGGGACGTCCGCCATTGGTTTCTACATTAACTCGGCAAGTTTTAGATGTCGATTTGACAAATTCAGATATTTAGCCGTTTTTATGCATAGTAAATCTCGAAAAAATTGCAACATTTTTTTCGGCGACTACAAATGCGAATCGAGGAAAAAAAAAAATCTGATGGTTGATAAATGGGCCTCTTAATGAGGGATTGGGCGCATTCCTACCGTCGTTAATTTCAAATCAATAATTCAAACTCATATTTATGACTCTACAGTAAAGCAAGGTCTATAAATAATATATTATAATAAAATCATTTCTATCATTGATTATACCGCGACCAAATCTCCCATCTTTCAGTTCCCAGTCCTTCCCTTGCCAACGCTCGCTATGAATGGGAAAATCACGCAGATCGTACATTTTTTTTTTGGCTTTTGTTCATTTTTCTCAGAGACTAAATTACAACAATCATTTTTTGTTCTTTTGACAGAAGTCAGAATGTGCAGTGACGGTTATTCTTTCTGCCCAAGGATTTCCTGGGGAAGGCAGCGAGCGAGGAGATATCCAGAGTGACACCTCCAGATATCACAGATGATTGGTCACTGGGAATCTCTATTTATCTGTATATATTACCCCCATGCCACAAAAAGGTGCCCCATTGAGTTTCATAAGGAAAGGGGACTGTACAGTAGCGATGACCACATTTTTTTTCGCCAAGCATGGATTCGCAGTGAATTTCCGCATTTTGCCATTGTTTTATGAAACTCTGTAAAAATTTACAGCGGAAAAATTCATTGTGCAGAATTGGTTTTTTTGTCACGCGTCAAATTGGACGCGGTTGCATCAAAAAAGGGCCCGGACACGACAAAATGGGGCATGGTCGCGACAAAATTGGGCGCAGTCGCGTCAAAAAAGCATGTGCAACAAAAAAATATACTTGGGTGATGAAATAGACGTGGGTGACAAAAAAAAATCTCGCAACAAATGTGTTTCACTAATTTTTCACCGTTTCGCGAATTTTCTTGCCGCTTCGCTTTGCAATAAAATTTGGACAGATTTGCTCATTACTACTGTACAGCATTTGGAAGAATCAAATTTCTGAATCCATGATTTCTTAATCATGAGTTGTGTCCCATTCTTTTTGTGTCAAAAACAAAGCTCTGAGATGTTTTTAGGGGCAGATTTACAAAAAATCTGATTTTTTAAAAATTAAATCAGTGATGTATTTATTAATAGTCACAATTATTTGTAAGTTGATCGTATGAAAACATTTGAGCATTTTGGTGAAAGTTTTACAAAATTTTCGAGAATATATCGCCCATGAATCTTCTTTATTTTTACCAAACAGGAAGTGCTCCAGTGGCCATTTTGGGAGCACTCTACTATTCTAAGCCTCCATAAGACATAAGACACCTGGCGTGCTTTTTGTCAGTCTAAAAAGGTCACATAAAGTTTTATAAATCAAGAAAAAAATTAGTTGACTCCGATGCATTTGGTGAAACAAAAAAAAAAAATGTTTCTTGACTTTCTTTGATTCGTTCTTCGGACTTTAACACTTTGCCAAAGTATTTCAAAATTTTTCAACTGAGTCACCTGCGGCCCAAATGTACCTGATCTTGATTGATCTGGAAAGCTAAGCAGGGCTGGCCCTGGTCAGTACTTGGAAGGGAGACCGCTATTTACAGCAGGTCTCTTAACTCTTTGAATTCTGTCATGGCCATTTTGGCTTTAGCTTGCCGCCTTTCTCATCTTTGATTCTTTCCCCAGACTTTTAAAGTTTGCCAAAGTATTCAAAAATTTTTCACAGTAGTCATCTATGACCATACCACCTCAAAAGGGCCTGATCTTGTCTGATCTGAGAAGCTAAGCAAGACTGACCTTGGTAAGTACTTGGGTGGGAGCCCAGCTGCTTATACTAGTTCTCTTGGCTGTTAGAGTTTATAAAGGGATTATACTGGTTATCCTGTCTAGGTTAGTCCAGGAGAGGCAGGAGCTGGGCGCCAGAACCCCAAGAACAGTGTAACCATGAGATTTCATGTTCTATAGGTGCCAATGTAGTCCTCACCCAATGGGATTGGCAAAGTCTTACCTTTGCTGCTAAGTTTGGTCTAGGGGGTACAAGTTAAACCCATTCGGTTTTGACTGCACAGATTGGTTTTCAAAAAGGCTGTTTGGGCCAAATTTGCCTGCCTGGTCTTCCTACTTTGACTAAATGGGCAGGACTTTGCTAGACTAAAGGTCCCCATACACAGGCCGATAGTAGCTGCCGATATGGGTCCCTTGGACCGATTCGGCAGCTAATTGGCCCGTGTATGGGCACTACCGATGGGCCTGCCCAACCGATATCTGGCCCAGGGCCAAACGATTGAATTAGCCTGGATTCTCCCGATATCGCCCACCTGTAGGTGGGGATATCGGGAGAAGATCCGCTCGCTTGGCGACATCACCAAGTGAGCGGATCTGCTAGTGTATGGGGACCTTTACTCAACAATCGGTCAATTGCCACATCATCTCTCCGCCCCTGTAATGCCACAGCTCCACCCTCCCATTTTGTGACATCACTGTGGCCCTCCCTGCCAGGCTTTCCCCAGGGCGGGGAAGAGGGCACCCCTACTCTAAGCCGGTCAGTAACACAGATGAGAAAATCCGTCCCATTTCATTCGCCAAAAATGAAACTGCTGAAAATTTCACGAAACTGCAAACATTTTGTGAAATGCGCCTACGACCTTTTTGATGCAATTTTATTAAGTGGCCACAACTTTTGTGACTTTTTTTTGATGCAACCGCAACTTTTTCCTCACTCTGTGTGCGAATTTTTGCAGCAGTTTCACAATAAAAATTTGCCAATGGCGAAATGCGGAATTTTGTGGCGAATCCGTATCTGCTGAAAAATGACGCTCATCGCTAAACACAAGTAATAAAAGCGATAATAATGCCCGAATGTAGTGAAAATATAAAGGAATAGGGCCCCTTTAATGATGTAAATATCCCAAAATGAATATTCGCGGGATCCTGGCGTTGCGCCGCCGAGCCTGATGGATCCCCCCGTTTTACCCGTGAATAAATGAATCCCCGAATGAATAATCGCCGCTCTAAACGCTCCGACCTGAATCAACAAACAGGCGGCTCATGAAATATTTAAGGCCGACCTGACAATTTATAAGAAAACACGACTTTATTTGAATTGCATGTTTCTGCGGATTTTGATGACTGGCTGGTTATTTAATCAACGGGGCGACACAACAGCAAAAACAAATCTTTACCGAGCGCCGGATAAACCTAATCTGCCTCTCGGCGCCATTTCTACGGAAACGACGGAAAGTCCTTCGTGGGGAATTCTCTCAACTCTTCTTTATTGATTTAACATTAAAGGGGAAATTTACCAACACGCTAATTCTTAATTTATTCCGATTTAGATTTTTAGCGCTAAAAAGTATCAAAAAGACGCTATTTTTTCGACATTTACTATGCGTCCAAACAGCTACCGGTAGTGATGAGCAAATCTTTCCCGTTTCGCCATAAAATTCACGAAACGGCACGAAAATTCCTGAAAAAAAATTTTTTTTTTGCCGCCTGTGTTATTTTTTGTTGCCCACTTGGTTTTTTGACGCGGCCACATCTGATTTGGCACGCAACAAAAAAAAATCTGCGTTCCGGGTTTTTTTGACGCGTCCATGCCCAATTTTTACGCAACCACACTTTTTCTATGCGATTGCGCCCAATTTGACACACAACAAAAAAAATTTCTGCACAACAAATTTTTCACTGAAGTTTTGCAAAACAATTCGCCAATGCCGAAATGCTGATATTCGTTGTGAATCCAAAAATTCGCTCATCACTAGCTCATCATCGGCGCCAGCTAAAACTCGCCGAGATCACGTAGCAGTCAATGGCAGAGGTCCCTTCCCTTCCTATGAAGATCCTTCTTTTGTCTCAAAACTTTCGAGGTTTTTGGATTTTTTACGCTGTTTTTTTGTGCAACAATTCTAAAAAGTTGTAGTTTTCATGCAACAAGTCGACAAATTTGGGATCTTCGCAACCATTTCCACGTCAGTTCAGACTTTTTAGTAAATATAAGACATTCATGGAAATGAGTTTATTCAATTTTTTTTTAAAAAAAGAGAAATTTTAGAGTTTTAGTAAATCTGCCCCAAAGTTAACCTTTTTAAAAAAAAAAAAAAACTCTAAAATGAATCAGTACTAGTGATGGTGAGTTTTTTCGCCAGGCATGGATTCGCAGCGGATTTCCACATTTCTCCATTGGCGAATTGGGCGCGGTCACAGCAAGAGGGGTGCAGTCAGGGTAAAATTGGGCACGGTCACATCAAAACAGGCGTGGGCGTGTCAAATTGGGCGTGGTCACGTAAGATTGAGCGCGGTTGCGTAAAAAAAAATGCAGGCGACAAAAAAAAAAAAAAAAAGACGCAAAACGGGACAGATTCGCTCCTCTCATGACTCCCCCTTAACTTTCCGTTACAATGTGGCTGCACCAGGTTAGTACATTCTAGGGGACGTATTTATTAACACTGGAGAACGGAACTGGAACTTCACCAGTGATGTTGCCCATAGCAACCAATCAGATCTTTGCTTGTGGTTGATTGTTTCAATCTAATCGCTGATTGGCTGATAGTAATGAGCGAGTCTGTCCCATTTCGCTTTGCCATAAAATTCGCAAAATTGCAAGAAAATTTGCGAAAGGCGAAAAATTCACAAAACGCATTTGTTGCCCGCGACTTTTTTTGTTGCCTGCGACTTTTTTTGTTGCCGCAACTTTATTTGTTGCCTGCAACTTTTTTTGTTGCCACGACTTTTTTTTTTTTGCCTGCGACTTTTATTGTTGTCAGCGTCTTTTTTTTGTCGCCCGTGTTTTTTTTTTACATGGGCGCACCCTTTTTTTACGCAACTGTACCCAATTTTAACGCAACCATGCCCATATGATTTTCACTGAAGTTCCTCGAAACAATTTGCCGATGGCGAAATGTAGAAATTTGTCCCACGACAAAAAAAATTGTGCGACAAACGCGCTTCGCGTATTTGACACCATTTCTTGCCGTTTCGCGAATTTTATGGTGAAGCCAAATGGGACAGATCCGTGTCTGCCGAAAAAATTTGCTCATGCCTATTGGCTGATCCAATGTTTATCGATACACGTGTAGGTGGAGTCTATGGCACAGCTCAGCTTGCCTCCCTGCAAGTCGCTAGGAAATAAGCCCCAATCCCTGGATTGAAAGTCATTCCACGGACCAATGATGAAGCCTGTAGGACCCCCCGCACCCTACGTCGCGCCCTCTTATTCCGGATTCCAGGCGACGCCGTCGTTGGAGTTTAACAAATGGAAAACCTTTTATTCCTATAAATCTGGAGTCGGCTCCATTTTTCAAGCCAAAAGTCATCGGTGGCAAGAAGAAAATGACTTTGCTCATTGCCTCCCAGTGATCTGCCCGATGAATTATACATGGAGCCTCCGTCCCCGGCAACCGTTGCCGCTCAGCTGCCTGCGAGGTCCGACGGAAATATCCCTCTTCTTGTCAATATCCCATTATTATCAATCAGGCTCATTTGCTTCAATCATTCCCGGGAGATGTAAACATTAATGCGTTCACCTTTCCTTCCCGAGCCGCTCGCCCTCCTCTGTCCCGGCCAATGAGAGGCGAGCGCGTCTGACACGGGGGAACCTATGTCCATTAACATTGGCGTATAACAATGGGCAACCTTCAGCCTTCATTACGGCGCCTCCTAAGCAACATCCATTTTTAATATTCCCCTCCGCCCATAGAAACAAGTCTGCGAAATTGTCTTTCTTACGGCGCAAACGCACCGGCCGCGCCGCCATAATGGGAGGTGAGGGGTTCAAGAGCTGTTTAAAGCGCGTCGGGAATTGGTTTTTTTCAAATTTCACAAATCAGGGGACGGAATTTTCATACTGAGCATTTTCACGCGGCGCCTCCGATATTATTCGTGTCATGAGTCAAACGGCGCAGGGAATTTATCCGCCGGGGACAAAGCCGAAGGGAAGAGCGGCGTCTGCTCGAGGGTCAGCGCTTTCAAACAATGACTCTTTAAATGCACGAAAGGAAATAATAAAAGAGTATTGCAAATGTGACATTTCCGTATCTGCGGCGGGAGACGGCGTATTGTAAAGAACACGGGCGATTGTTATGCGCCAGATGAGAAAGGTCGGCTCTTCCGGGAACGGAAAAATAAAGGCTTTTATACAAAGACAATGTTTATGCATGGGAAATATATATATATATACCCTGAAATAACAGCCACCGTACCCCAACCCTTCCTAATATATAGGGGCAGAGACAGGGGAAAGTGTTGGAAGGGTTACTGCCTGCCCTGCTCTCATTTCCCTACAGAAATAGGGGTTGGTAGCACTAGGTAGGTACCTAATATATAGGGGCAGAGACAGGGGAAAGTGTTGGAAGGGTTACTGCCTGCCCTGCTCTCATTTCCCTACAGAAATAGGGGTTGGT
Source organism: Xenopus tropicalis (assembly GCF_000004195.4). NCBI lineage: Eukaryota > Metazoa > Chordata > Amphibia > Anura > Pipidae > Xenopus > Xenopus tropicalis. The sequence continues at coordinate 87,613,070 of NC_030685.2, read as the reverse complement.
AGCACTAGGTAGGTACCTAATATATAGGGGCAGAGACAGGGGAAAGTGTTGGAAGGGTTACTGCCTGCCCTGCTCTCATTTCCCTACAGAAATAGGGGTTGGTAGCACTAGGTAGGTACCTAATATATAGGGGCAGAGACAGGGGAAAGTGTTGGAAGGGTTACTGCCTGCCCTGCTCTCATTTCCCTACAGAAATAGGGGTTGGTAGCACTAGGTAGGTACCTAATATATAGGGGCAGAGACAGGGGAAAGTGTTGGAAGGGTTACTGCCTGCCCTGCTCTCATTTCCCTACAGAAATAGGGGTTGGTAGCACTAGGTAGGTACCTAATATATAGGGGCAGAGACAGGGGAAAGTGTTTGGAAGGGTTACTGCCTGCCCTGCTCTCATTTCCCTACAGAAATAGGGGTTGGTAGCACTAGGTAGGTACCTAAATATATAGGGGCAGAGACAGGGGAAAGTGTTGGAAGGGTTACTGCCTGCCCTGCTCTCATTTCCCTACAGAAAATAGGGGTTGGTAGCACTAGGTAGGTACCTAATATATAGGGACAGAGACAGGGGAAAGTGTTGGAAGGGTTACTGCCTGCCCTGCTCTCATTTCCCTACAGAATAGGGGTTGGTAGCACTAGGTAGGGTACCTAATATATAGGGGCAGAGACAGGGGAAAGTGTTGGAAGGGTTACTGCCTGCCCTGCTCTCATTTCCCTACAGAAATAGGGGTTGGTAGCACTAGGTAGGTACCTAATATATAGGGACAGAGACAGGGGGAAAGTGTTGGAAGGGTTACTGCCTGCCCTGCTCTCATTTCCCTACAGAAATAGGGGTTGGTAGCACTAGGTAGGTACCTAATATATAGGGGCAGAGACAGGGGAAAGTGTTGGAAGGGTTACTGCCTGCCCTGCTCTCATTTCCCTACAGAAATAGGGGTTGGTAGCACTAGGTAGGTACCTAATATATAGGGGCAGAGACAGGGGAAAGTGTTGGAAGGGTTACTGCCTGCCCTGCTCTCATTTCCCTACAGAAATAGGGGTTGGTTAGCACTAGGTAGGTACCTAATATATAGGGGCAGAGACAGGGGAAAGTGTTGGAAGGGTTACTGCCTGCCCTGCTCTCATTTCCCTACAGAAATAGGGGTGGTAGCACTAGGTAGGTACCTAATATATAGGGGCAGAGACAGGGGAAAGTGTTGGAAGGGTTACTGCCTGCCCTGCTCTCATTTCCCTACAGAAATAGGGGTTGGTAGCACTAGGTAGGTACCTAATATATAGGGGCAGAGACAGGGGAAAGTGTTGGAAGGGTTACTGGCCTGCCCTGCTCTCATTTCCCTACAGAAATAGGGGTTGGTAGCACTAGGTAGGTACCTAATATATAGGGACAGAGACAGGGGAAAGTGTTGGAAGGGTTACTGCCTGCCCTGCTCTCATTTCCCTACAGGAATTGGGGTTGGTAACACTAGGTAGGTACCTAATATATAGGGGCAGAGACAGGGGAAAGTGTTGGAAGGGTTACTGCCTGCCCTGCTCTCATTTCCCTACAGAAATAGGGGTTGGTAGCACTAGGTTAGGTACCTAATATATAGGGACAGAGACAGGGGAAAGTGTTGGAAGGGTTACTGCCTGCCCTGCTCTCATTTCCCCTACAGAAATAGGGGTTGGTAGCACTAGGTAGGTACCCTAATATATAGGGGGCAGAGACAGGGGAAAGTGTTGGAAGGGTTACTGCCTGCCCTGCTCTCATTTCCTTACAGAAATAGGGGTTGGTAGCACTAGGTAGGTACCTAATATATAGGGACAGAGACAGGGGAAAGTGTTGGAAGGGTTACTGGCCTGCCCTGCTCTCATTTCCCTACAGAAATAGGGGTTGGTAGCACTAGGTAGGTACCTAATATATAGGGCAGAGACAGGGGAAAGTGTTGGAAGGTTACTGCCTGCCCTGCTCTCATTTCCCTACAGAAATAGGGGTTGGTAGCACTAGGTAAGTACCTAATATATAGGGGCAGAGACAGGGGAAAGTGTTGGAAGGGTTACTGCCTGCCCTGCTCTCATTTCCCTACAGAAATAGGGGTTGGTAGCACTAGGTAGGTACCTAATATATAGGGGCAGAGACAGGGGAAAGTGTTGGAAGGGTTACTGCCTGCCCTGCTCTCATTTCCCTACAGAAATAGGGGTTGGTAGCACTAGGTAGGTACCTAATATATAGGGACAGAGACAGGGGAAAGTGTTGGAAGGGTTACTGCCTGCCCCTGCTCTCATTTCCCTACAGAAATAGGGGTTGGTAGCACTAGGTAGGTACCTAATATATAGGGGCAGAGACAGGGGAAAGTGTTGGAAGGGTTACTGCCTGCCCTGCTCTCATTCCCTACAGAAATAGGGGTTGGTAGCACTAGGTAGGTACCCTAATATATAGGGGCAGAGACAGGGGAAAGTGTTGGAAGGGTTACTGCCTGCCCTGCTCTCATTTCCCTACAGAAATAGGGGTTGGGTAGCACTAGGTAGGTACCTAATATATAGGGGCAGAGACAGGGGAAAGTGTTGGAAGGGGTTACTGCCTGCCCTGCTCTCATTCCCTACAGAAATAGGGGTTGGTAGCACTAGGTAGGTACCTAATATATAGGGACAGAGACAGGGGAAAGTGTTGGAAGGGTTACTGCCTGCCCTGCTCTCATTTCCCTACAGAAATAGGGGTTGGTAGCACTAGGTAGGTACCTAATATATAGGGGCAGAGACAGGGGAAAGTGTTGGAAGGGTTACTGCCTGCCCTGCTCTCATTTCCCTACAGAAATAGGGGTTGGTAGCACTAGGTAAGTACCTAATATATAGGGGCAGAGACAGGGGAAAGTGTTGGAAGGGTTACTGCCTGCCCTGCTCTCATTTCCCTACAGAAATAGGGGTTGGTAGCACTAGGTAGGTACCTAATATATAGGGGCAGAGACAGGGGAAAGTGTTGGAAGGGTTACTGCCTGCCCTGCTCTCATTTCCCTACAGAAATAATAATAAGGATCCGGCAACATGGCAACCTGTATCGGCGGCGGAACATCTGAGAACGTAATTACTGGCTGTGGAAGTTTCCCAGGAATCTGCATCTCCGTGATTAGCGGCTGCGGCTATTGTTTGCCTGTTGCTCCCCTCGCTCGCAGAGCGTCGCTCTAATCAGTATCGGGGGGAATAACGAGCGACTGTTTTCCAGTAAAGAGGTGAATTTTCACGATGTCATTAAAAAAAATATTTTGGTTTAATTGTATTAATTGGGTGAGTTTTGCAGATGGATCGTCTCTCCCGCCCCCCCCCCCGGGGTGATAATTATCAGCGGAGAAGCCGCCACTCGTTGACCTCGTTATTTTCATTCAAATCTGTGCAAAAATGGCAATTTCCCAACTTTATTCACATTTATAATTATATAAAACGGTTACTACGAGAATTTCCCGAGATAAAACCGGAGGAATCCAGGTGCCGCGCTTAATGACTGCGCTTGGTGGCGGCGCCCAAGGTGGAAACGCTGCACGGGGTTCAACCAACTGCTCATTATATCCTGCTTCCCCGGGACTGGGAGGGGCCAACGCCTTCCGATATTGATTTTGCTCACGTGTCAAATACACATAGGGCGGGGCTAGCATCCAATATGGGCACAGAACCCCTCAGTGACTGCTAATATCCTTATCATTTACAGTAGGGGGTACATTATCCCTTATAATACATGAGTGATACTCAGAGTTCCCTGTATAACTCAGCCTGCAGCCTTGTGCCTTTATATGGGGGGCACAGAACCCCTCAGTGACTGCTAATATCCTTATCATTTACAGTAGGGGGTACATTATCCCTTATAATACATGAGTGATACTCAGAGTTCCCTGTATAACTCAGCCTGCAGCCTTGTGCCTTTATATGGGGGGCACAGAACCCCCTCAGTGACTGCTAATATCCTTATCATTTACAGTAGGGGGTACATTATCCCTTATAATACATGAGTGATACTCAGAGTTCCCTGTATAACTCAGCCTGCAGCCTTGTGCCTTTATATGGGGGGCACAGAACCCCTCAGTGACTGCTAATATCCTTATCATTTACAGTAGGGGGTACATTATCCCTTATAATACATGAGTGATACTCAGAGTTCCCTGTATAACTCAGCCTGCAGCCTTGTGCCTTTATATGGGGGGCACAGAACCCCTCAGTGACTGCTAATATCCTTATCATTTACAGTAGGGGGTACATTATCCCTTATAATACATGAGTGATACTCAGAGTTCCCTGTATAACTCAGCCTGCAGCCTTGTGCCTTTATATGGGGGGCACAGAACCCCTCAGTGACTGCTAATATCCTTATCATTTACAGTAGGGGGTACATTATCCCTTATAATGCATGAGTGATACTCAGAGTTCCCTGTATAACTCAGCCTGCAGCCTTGTGCCTTTATATGGGGGGCACAGAACCCCTCAGTGACTGCTAATATCCTTATCATTTACAGTAGGGGGTACAGTATCCCTTATAATACATGAGTGATACTCAGAGTTCCCTGTATAACTCAGCCTGCAGCCTTGTGCCTTTATATGGGCACAGAACCCCTCAGTGACTGCTAATATCCTTATCATTTACAGTAGGGGGTACAGTATCCCTTATAATACATGAGTGATACTCAGAGTTCCCTGTATAACTCAGCCTGCAGCCTTGTGCCTTTATATGGGGGGCACAGAACCCCTCAGTGACTGCTAATATCCTTATAATTTACAGTAGGGGGTACATTATCCCTTATAATACATGAGTTCCCTGTATAACTCGCCCTGTACCTTTATTTGGTCAGGGAATTCCTTGTTGACAACTAAAAGCCTTAGCAATACCGGAGGGGGGGGGGGGGGTATATAATGTTCTATATGTTTCCTGAAAGCAAAGTCATTAGGGGGTTCTGGTTGCCAAGCATTAGAAACCAATCATTTGCACTTTGCTCATCTGTAATTTCTGGACATTACGTTCCGCCCGGTTCTGTCCGTTCCCCAGTTCCAGTCTATGCAGTAGATCACAGCCAGTGCTGGCTCCCTCCTGGGAGGGGGGGGGCACTTTCGAAGGAAACTGGTTCTGGGGGGGAGGGGGGGGTTCTGGGATGACCCAGGTATTTACACTTTATTTTCTTGACTTTCTCTTCCCTGATTGGTTTTGCTCCAATATCCTATTCCCCTATTGGCTAGAGGTTTGTCTGGTCCTGAATGTTTTGATTCTGTGATTGGTCTCGTGGACATTCCAGTGTGGTCTGGCTCCCTGAGCATTCTATTGTTTGATTGGCTACAGGTTGGTCTGGCTCCCTGAGCATTCTATTGTTTGATTGGCTACAGGTTGGTCCGGCTCCCTGAGCATTCTATTGTTTGATTGGCTACAGGTTGGTCTGGCTCCCTGAGCATTCTATTCTTTGATTGGCTACAGGTTGGTCCGGCTCCCTGAGCATTCTATTCTTTGATTGGCTACAGGTTGGTCTGGCTCCCTGAGCATTCTATTGTTTGATTGGCTACAGGTTGGTCTGGCTCCCTGAGCATTCTATTCTTTGATTGGCTACAGGTTGGTCCGGCTCCCTGAGCATTCTATTCTTTGATTGGCTACAGGTTGGTCTGGCTCCCTGAGCATTCTATTGTTTGATTGGCTACAGGTTGGTCCGGCTCCCTGAGCATTCTATTGTTTGATTGGCTACAGGTTGGTCCGGCTCCCTGAGCATTCTATTGTTTGATTGGCTACAGGTTGGTCTGGCTCCCTGAGCATTCTATTGTTTGATTGGCTACAGGTTGGTCCGGCTCCCTGAGCATTCTATTGTTTGATTGGCTACAGGTTGGTCTGGCTCCCTGAGCATTCTATTCTTTGATTGGCTACAGGTTGGTCCGGCTCCCTGAGCATTCTATTCTTTGATTGGCTACAGGTTGGTCTGGCTCCCTGAGCATTCTATTGTTTGATTGGCTACAGGTTGGTCTGGCTCCCTGAGCATTCTATTCTTTGATTGGCTACAGGTTGGTCCGGCTCCCTGAGCATTCTATTCTTTGATTGGCTACAGGTTGGTCTGGCTCCCTGAGCATTCTATTCTTTGATTGGCTACAGGTTGGTCCGGCTCCCTGAGCATTCTATTGTTTGATTGGCTACAGGTTGGTCCGGCTCCCTGAGCATTCTATTGTTTGATTGGCTACAGGTTGGTCCGGCTCCCTGAGCATTCTATTGTTTGATTGGCTACAGGTTGGTCTGGCTCCCTGAGCATTCTATTCTTTGATTGGCTACAGGTTGGTCCGGCTCCCTGAGCATTCTATTCTTTGATTGGCTACAGGTTGGTCTGGCTCCCTGAGCATTCTATTGTTTGATTGGCTACAGGTTGGTCCGGCTCCCTGAGCATTCTATTGTTTGATTGGCTACAGGTTGGTCCGGCTCCCTGAGCATTCTATTGTTTGATTGGCTACAGGTTGGTCCGGCTCCCTGAGCATTCTATTGTTTGATTGGCTACAGGTTGGTCTGGCTCCCTGAGCATTCTATTGTTTGATTGGCTACAGGTTGGTTCGGCTCCCTGAGCATTCTATTGTTTGATTGGCTACAGGTTGGTCCGGCTCCCTGAGCATTCTATTGTTTGATTGGCTACAGGTTGGTCCGGCTCCCTGAGCATTCTATTGTTTGATTGGCTACAGGTTGGTCTGGCTCCCTGAGCATTCTATTGTTTGATTGGCTACAGGTTGGTTCGGCTCCCTGAGCATTCTATTGTTTGATTGGCTACAGGTTGGTCCGGCTCCCTGAGCATTCTATTGTTTGATTGGCTACAGGTTGGTCCGGCTCCCTGAGCATTCTATTGTTTGATTGGCTACAGGTTGGTCCGGCTCCCTGAGCATTCTATTGTTTGATTGGCTACAGGTTGGTCCGGCTCCCTGAGCATTCTATTGTTTGATTGGCTACAGGTTGGTCCGGCTCCCTGAGCATTCTATTGTTTGATTGGCTACAGGTTGGTTCGGCTCCCTGAGCATTCTATTGTTTGATTGGCTACAGGTTGGTCCGGCTCCCTGAGCATTCTATTGTTTGATTGGCTACAGGTTGGTCCGGCTCCCTGAGCATTCTATTCTTTGATTGGCTACAGGTTGGTCTGGCTCCCTGAGCATTCTATTGTTTGATTGGCTACAGGTTGGTTCGGCTCCCTGAGCATTCTATTGTTTGATTGGCTACAGGTTGGTTCGGCTCCCTGAGCATTCTATTGTTTGATTGGCTACAGGTTGGTCTGGCTCCCTGAGCATTCTATTGTTTGATTGGCTACAGGTTGGTCCGGCTCCCTGAGCATTCTATTGTTTGATTGGCTACAGGTTGGTCCGGCTCCCTGAGCATTCTATTGTTTGATTGGCTACAGGTTGGTCTGGCTCCCTGAGCATTCTATTGTTTGATTGGCTACAGGTTGGTCCGGCTCCCTGAGCATTCTATTGTTTGATTGGCTACAGGTTGGTCCGGCTCCCTGAGCATTCTATTGTTTGATTGGCTACAGGTTGGTCCGGCTCCCTGAGCATTCTATTGTTTGATTGGCTACAGGTTGGTCCGGCTCTCTGAGCATTCTATTGTTTGATTGGCTACAGGTTGGTCCGGCTCCCTGAGCATTCTATTGTTTGATTGGCTACAGGTTGGTCCGGCTCCCTGAGCATTCTATTGTTTGATTGGCTACAGGTTGGTCCGGCTCCCTGAGCATTCTATTGTTTGATTGGCTACAGGTTGGTCCGGCTCCCTGAGCATTCTATTGTTTGATTGGCTACAGGTTGGTCCGGCTCCCTGAGCATTCTATTGTTTGATTGGCTACAGGTTGGTCCGGCTCCCTGAGCATTCTATTGTTTGATTGGCTACAGGTTGGTCTGGCTCCCTGAGCATTCTATTGTTTGATTGGCTACAGGTTGGTCTGGCTCCCTGAGCATTCTATTGTTTGATTGGCTACAGGTTGGTCTGGCTCCCTGAGCATTCTATTGTTTGATTGGCTACAGGTTGGTCTGGCTCCCTGAGCATTCTATTGTTTGATTGGCTACAGGTTGGTCCGGCTCCCTGAGCATTCTATTGTTTGATTGGCTACAGGTTGGTCTGGCTCCCTGAGCATTCTATTGTTTGATTGGCTACAGGTTGGTCCGGCCCTAGTAATGTTCTCCTTCCTTCTCTAAATGGCAGACCCCTTTGTTTATTGGCTGGCTGGAGAGACTCTGAATCCTATGGGCTCTCCTAACAGCAATTTATAATTTTTGCTCCAAACTCAAAATATCCACAATTAATGAGCAGCTCCTGGAGGGAATGGCGGCTTCCCCAATGGGTACAATAATAATATCCCATGTACAAATCTATCCGCCATTGGTACGTAGCTCTGTGTGGCTGAGAAATAGAGCTGGGAGTATTTTTAGACACCTGAATGCCCCCCCCACAGCCCCCCAGCCCCCCAGCCCCACAGATTGTCATGTGATGCGAAACTGCGCTATGTACTAACTCCCACAGCAAACGAGTAAATGTTCCATTGCTCAGAGTCATAAAGTGCAGAGTCAGCATAAACTCTTATGGGCTTCCTTGTCACTGAATTAACTCTTTTGGGGGGCTATTTATCATGGCGCTGGGCTCATCAGCTGAAAAACAAATCCTTCATATCATAAAAATGATTGTCATAAATATAAATCAAATGGTATCTCTCTGTACAGGCTATGGGCAAACTTAGGGGGCTGTTCCTGCTGAATTGTGCTTAGTACAGGGGAATCCTATGTGCCATAGTTTTATGGTATCTCTCTGTACAGGCTATGAGCAAACTTAGGGGGCTGTTCCTGCTGAATTGTGCTTAGTACAGGGGAATCCCTATGTGCCATAGTTTTATGGTATCTCTCTGTACAGGCTATGAGCAAACTTAGGGGGCTGTTCCTGCTGAATTGTGCTTAGTACAGGGGAATCCCTATGTGCCATAGTTTTATGGTATCTCTCTGTACAGGCTATGGGCAAACTTAGGGGCTGTTCCTGCTGAATTGTGCTTAGTACAGGGGAATCCCTATGTGCCATAGTTTTATGGTATCTCTCTGTACAGGCTATGGGCAAACTTAGGGGGCTGTTCCTGCTGAATTGTGCTTAGTACAGGGGAATCCCTATGTGCCATAGTTTTTATGGTATCTCTCTGTACAGGCTATGAGCAAACTTAGGGGGCTGTTCCTGCTGAATTGTGCTTAGTACAGGGGAATCCCTATGTGCCATAGTTTTATGGTATCTCTCTGTACAGGCTATGAGCAAACTTAGGGGGCTGTTCCTGCTGAATTGTGCTTAGTACAGGGGAATCCCTATGTGCCATAGTTTTATGGTATCTCTCTGTACAGGCTATGGGCAAACTTAGGGGGCTGTTCCTGCTGAATTGTGCTTAGTACAGGGGAATCCTATGTGCCATAGTTTTATGGTATCTCTCTGTACAGGCTATGAGCAAACTTAGGGGGCTGTTCCTGCTGAATTGTGCTTAGTACAGGGGAATCCCTATGTGCCATAGTTTTATGGTATCTCTCTGTACAGGCTATGGGCAAACTTAGGGGCTGTTCCTGCTGAATTGTGCTTAGTACAGGGGAATCCCTATGTGCCATAGTTTTATGGTATCTCTCTGTACAGGCTATGGGCAAACTTAGGGGGCTGTTCCTGCTGAATTGTGCTTAGTACAGGGGAATCCCTATGTGCCATAGTTTTATGGTATCTCTCTGTACAGGCTATGAGCAAACTTAGGGGGCTGTTCCTGCTGAATTGTGCTTAGTACAGGGGAATCCCTATGTGCCCATAGTTTTATGGTATCTCTCTGTACAGGCTATGAGCAAACTTAGGGGGCTGTTCCTGCTGAATTGTGCTTAGTACAGGGGAATCCCTATGTGCCATAGTTTTATGGTATCTCTCTGTACAGGCTATGGGCAAACTTAGGGGGCTGTTCCTGCTGAATTGTGCTTAGTACAGGGGAATCCCTATGTGCCATAGTTTTATGGTATCTCTCTGTACAGGCTATGGGCAAACTTAGGGGCCTGTTCCTGCTGAATTGTGCTTAGTACAAGGGAATCCCTATGTGCCATAGTTTTATGGTATCTCTCTGTACAGGCTATGAGCAAACTTAGGGGGCTGTTCCTGCTGAATTGTGCTTAGTACAGTGGAACTTCTTGACTTCTGAACTCCCAGGCTGTTGGAGGAGGGGTTGGGAGTTGTAAGGGCAGAATAGGGGGTCCTGAGTGATACCCAACTCCTGTACATGTGTTGGACTGTTGGACTGGCCCAGCAGGATCACAGGAGCCGTCCCAGTGGACCCGTGTATCAGTGGGCTCTCCTGCTGATCCAACCACTTGCCTTGTAGGGCAGTACCATGGGATCCCCCATTATGTGAATAAAGGGGAGACATGGAAGGAAGAAGAGAGAGCGCAGGGAGAAATAAGAGAGTAAAGAAGGTGAGAGACTGGCCAGGATGGAGATTCTGTGCCCCTCTGGACATTTTTTGTGGGGGGACCAGGGGGTAAGTCTTTACGCCACTTTGAACTGACCCAAACTAAATGTTTTTTGGAACGTGGACAAATAAAATATCAGATAAATGAGAAATCTCCAATACAAGGATGGAGTCAGGCTGTTCCTCCTCGATTCTGTATCTCGTTCATTTTCCAGTTCTGGGCAGTTCTCATTATTCAGTACCACAGAGCGGCAAGCGTGAAAGCGTCTGGGTTTCAATCACAATCAGAACCACGGGGCAGATCCGCAGCTCCAGGTCCCCTTATAATAACGACCCCCCCCAACCCCCCCCCACCGGCCTCAATGAGACCCCCGGATTGATTCCTTATCATGACAAGTGATTGTCTCCCTTTATCCAATTACAGACAGTCTCTCTTGGTTCTGTGGCCCCAGCTGAACGGGTCAACCTGGCTTAACCCAATCACGCCGGCTAAATAGATTGCTTCTTCCCTCTCATTGCAAACTGCCTGCCGCTGCCTTCAGCTCCCAAATTAAAAATGTCATAATGATTGTGTTGGTGTCTCGGCGGTGTCTCGGCGGTGTCTCGGCGGTGTCTCGGCGCTCTTACGCCCAGCGCGGGGGGGGGGGAGTCAGGGGAAGAAAGACAGGGAATTGATAAAGTTGATAGTAAATGTGAGGGGTTTTTTTCCCTTTGGTCTCAGTTATTAAGGAAAAGAGAGTGAGGTTTTGCCAATGACCAAGTGAACAAATCCTGAATAATCCAGAAGAGGGTCCTGTTCACCCCAATATTTATTGGGGAGAGTATCAAGACAAGGCAGGGTCCATCATTACAAGATGGGTACAGGATATTATGATTTAATCTTCTGTATTAGAATGAGGCTCAAGAGACATTGACATTACTGGTTCCGGTTTAGAAGTGATTGAGCCTCTAGTTCCAACTCGGAAAAGGCCACAATTGCTTGGCTCTTGGGCAACAGAGCCATTGGTTTGTCCCACCAGTAGGACATCCTTGTGTAGGGGGCACATTCTGCTCATACTAATGCCCTTACCCTTCAACCAGTCTAATATGGGGCCTGGAGGGCTGGAGCTGCCATTGTAGGTCCTGTTGTCTGGATTAACATCCATACAGCTGGGAAGATCTGGTCTCTATGGAAGGCCATCACCTCAAACAGCCTTGTACAAGAACATTCTACCAAGTGCCCTCAACTGACATTCAATCTCACCATCTGTGGATGTTGGGGTTCTACTTATAATGGTGAACATCAACTATAAGTACCTGCATTGGTGAATATTGGGTTCTACTTATAATGATGGACATCAACTATAAGTACCTGCATTGATGAGTGTTGGGGTTCTACTTATAATGATGGACATCAACTATAAGTACCTGCATTGATGAGTGTTGGGGTTCTACTTATAATGGTGAACATCAACTATAAGTACCTGCATTGATGAGTGTTGGGGTTCTACTTATAATGGTGAACATCAACTATAAGTACCTGAATTGATGAATGTTGGGGTTCTACTTATAATGATCAACATCAGCTATACGTTCCTGCATTGGTGAATGTTGGGGTTCTACTTATAATGATGGACATCAACTATAAGTACCTGCATTGGTGAATGTTGGGGTTCTACTTATAATGATGGACATCAACTATAAGTACCTGCATTGGTGAATGTTGGGGTTCTACTTATAATGATGGACATCAACTATAAGTACCTGCATTGGTGAATGTTGGGGTTCTACTTATAATGGTGAACATCAACTATAAGTATCTGCATTGGTGAATGTAGGGTTCTACTTATAATGATCAACATCAGCTATAAGTTCCTGCATTGGTGAATGTTGGGGTTCTGCTTATAATGGTGAACATCAACTATAAGTATCTGCTGTGACATAACAAACTGTATAAGTTGGATGAAACTATTAGATATTTCTGTTTATGCTGAAATGTACCCCCTGCCCCCCTCCTACCTGTTATAGCAAGTGCATTGTGTAGGTTAATCTCATCTAGGTGTGTATTGTGTGTAGCCAGCCGGCTCTGTCTGGCCCTCCCCATGTAATTGCCCCTATTGTGAGGGCACACAGAGCCAGACCCCATAGTGACACAATACACATAGTTACCCCTTGTGAGAGCAGTGCTCTGTCTAGTAAATGCAAAAGACTGAACTGGGCATGCTCACTAGGGGGCTTCCCATAGGCCCAGTGGGATTAGCTATGATTGGCCCCTTTGGAAGCTGCCTTTGGGTTGGTTTTACGACAGGGGCTGTTCCCTTTCTGGCTACAAAGGTGGCTGCCAAGAGTTCCAAGGAGCCTTTTGTCTGGGGTGTAACCTTAGCTACGGCAGGACCCCCTCCCCTGTGTTCCCTGGAATCTACCTTAGCTGCGGCAAGAAGATTCCCCCCAACTGTGTGTATTTCCCTACTCCCTAAGGAACAAGAGTGCAGGCTGGCTACCACCTACTGGCTTATGGGAACCTGCTGATGGCTACTTGCCATTTCTCCAATAAACGCCTCATCCTGTGATACCAACTGTTTGCTCTTTGGGTCCTGCCCTATGTCTGGGAACTCACGGCCCTGAGGTTGTGACATAATTTGGTGGCAAGCAGTGGCATAGGATCCCAGGACCCAAAAGGCACCATGAGCACCCCACCTGGATTCTACGCTGACCCATTGGATCTCTTCGCTTGCATGGATTACTCCTGGACTCCAGAGATCCCTACTGATCCCAGAGAGAGGACCCTGTTCTGGCTGAGATGTGAGTCACTGGGACTATCTGGGGATGAGGGTCTGGCATATGGAGTAGGGCAGTTAGTGGCAGGAGAGGCAGACCTGGAGGATGGGTACTATGTTCTGCAGCGCACCATGCACCAACCAGGTGGGAGATATTGGCACAGTCCCTATACAGTGCTCCCACTTCCCTGTAGCTTGGCGGAATGGCACGGCCAATGGGAGAGGCTGAATTTCTGTGACTATAGCACCTTTGTGGGTAACCCAGAGGGGGAATTCCATACCCTCTATGCACAGCGCTTCTTTTATATAGGAAGGAATGATACAGAGGAACGGAGGGACTGGCTTGCTGACCTGGTGTATCAGGAACTGGAATTGATAAAAGAGTATGGGAGTATCCAGGAATTGGAAAACCAACGCAAGGAAGCACTGAGGGTATGTGCACCATCTTTTTGGGGTTTTCAGCAGGCACAGCCATGTCTTGGTACTGTAGGCCCAAAAGACTTTCACTTACCCCCCAGTACAGTCAGTGCCGGGGTGGGGGAGGAACAAGAAGCTTCCCAAACAACTTTATTTTGGTCCCCAAGTGAAATCCCTGTTTGTGAGGAGTTCAGTGGTTGCGTTGCCCCTGTGCTGGCAGAACCGGAGAGTGGGTGCTGCCACTTTAAAGGCTTGGCAGAGGCTGAGGCCTCCCCGAGTGAAAACCCTGTTTGTTTAGAGTTCAGTGGTTGTGTTACCCCTGGGCTGGCAGAACCGGAGAGTGGGTGCTGCCACTTTAAAGGCTTGGCAGAGGCTGAGGCCTCCCCGAGTGAAAACCCTGTTTGTTTAGAGTTCAGTGGTTGTGTTACCCCTGTGCTGGTAGAACCGGAGATTGGGTGCTGCCACTTTAAAGGCTTGGCAGAGGCTGAGGCCTCCCCAAGTGAAATCCCAGTCTGTATGGAGTCCAGTGGTTGTGTTACCCCTGGGCTGGCAGAACCGGAGAGTGGGTGCTGCCACTTTAAAGGCTTGGCAGAGGCTGAGGCCTCCCCGAGTGAAAACCCTGTTTGTTTAGAGTTCAGTGGTTGTGTTACCCCTGTGCTGGCAGAACCGGAGAGTGGGTGCTGCCACTTTAAAGGCTTGGCAGAGGCTGAGGCCTCCCCGAGTGAAATCCCTAATTGTGTGGAGCCTGGAGCTGCTCAGTTTGAAAAAAGCTCCAAGGAGGGAAGAGATGAGGATTCCCCACTACCTGAGTTGTTGCTGGCTGGAGAGGACCAGGAACAGGACCAAGAGGAAAGCATTGCTCAGCATTCCCCAATGTCTATCAGAGCAGTCAGTTCTGGGAATGGAGTAAGGGGCACCCCAAAAGCACAACGTGTAACCAGGGCAGTTGTTCCGGAAACCCCCTCTGGCAGACAACAAGGCCAGAGAATTACCCCACAGAGAAATAAAACACTGGTGAGTCCCCGTGCTGTCCCTACAATATCTCCCAGATGGAGGGGTCCCCCATTGTGTAATGTTACAGGGACCGGGGCCTTGAGAGAGGTTGGGTGGAACTTAGAATTAAAGAAAAGACAGGGGGATAAACATTTGTCTAATACTCTTTGGGGTCCACTGGTCATTGGGGTCACTTGAAGATGAGTCACCTTGGCCTGACTGCTTGGGGGGGGGGGATACAGACTGTACCACCTGGGATTGTTCCCTTCTCCCTGGAAGGCCCCTTTATTGTCCTGGAGGCCAGAACTGTGACATTACAGGGTCGCCCATATGGAGGAGAGAGGGTTAATGATGGCCGCCCTGAAATATCCCTCTTAGATCCTGTGGGTTCTGTTTACACCTCATCTTGTTATTCCTGTTTTGCCAATATGCCCCCCCCCCCAAGGAACTAAAGACTTTTGCTAAGTGACTTTGGGAAACTGCACCAACTGCTGCCCCCTACTGTGTGTAAGGGGCCCAGCCACTAAGGGCTGTCTGGGAGGGGGAGAGAATACAGTAACTCTGGGACAGATACAAATTAGGACTCTAAAGTAACATTTTTCTTTCTTATTATGGATATTTTGCCTTATGGGAATTGGCTAGTGAGGCTGCTGGGAACCTGTGTAGGCCCCCAGCAGGCTCACTATTTGGGAAGGGGGAGAAATGTGACATAACAAACTGTATAAGTTGGATGAAACTATTAGATATTTCTGTTTATGCTGAAATGTACCCCCTGCCCCCCTCCTACCTGTTGTAGCAAGTGCATTGTGTAGGTTAATCTCATCTAGGTGTGTATTGTGTGTATCCAGCCGGCTCTGTCTGGCCCTCCCCATGTAATTGCCCCTATTGTGAGGGCACACAGAGCCAGACCCCATAGTGACACAATACACATAGTTACCCCTTGTGAGGGCAGTGCTCTGTCTAGTAAATGCAAAAGACTGAACTGGGCATGCTCACTAGGGGGCTTCCCATAGGCCCAGTGGGATTAGCTATGATTGGCCCGGCCCTTGGTTGGCAGAAGCTGCCATATGGTTGGTTTTACGACAGGGGCTGTTCCCTTTCTGGCTACAAAGGTGGCTGCCAAGAGTTCCAAGGAGCCTTTTGTCTGGGGTGTAACCTTAGCTACGGCAGGACCCCCTCCCCTGTGTTCCCTGGAATCTACCTTAGCTGCGGCAAGAAGATTCCCCCCAACTGTGTGTATTTCCCTATTCCCTAAGGAACAAGAGTGCAGGCTGGCTACCACCTACTGGCTTATGGGAACCTGCTGATGGCTACTTGCCATTTCTCCAATAAACGCCTCATCCTGTGATACCAACTGTTTGCTCTTTGGGTCCTGCCCTATGTCTGGGAACTCACGGCCCTGAGGTTGTGACACCTGCATTGGTGAATGTAGGGTTCTACTTATAATGATCAACATCAGCTATAAGTTCCTGCATTGGTGAATGTTGGGGTTCTGCTTATAATGGTGAACATCAACTATAAGTATCTGCATTGGTGAATGTTAGGGTTCAACTTATAATGGTGAACATCAACTACAATTACCTACATCAGTCAATAGTCAATGTTGGGGTTCTACATATAGTGGCACAACGGTCGGTGGGGTTGATGCAGATACCAGCGCTAGACTGTGGCAACATTTTGGTACCCTTTATTATATATGAGCAGTATTTATTGGTCAGATGAAACCACATGACCCCAATCCCATTAGCCATGGGTAGGGACACCAATGATTATCTGCACTTTTCATGATCACGGACTAATTACCCCCAGCACTTGTATAGCATAGGAGATGATGCCCCCCTACAGATAATAATAGATCAAAATCACCCTTCCCCCCCTTATTCAAGGCAGGTAATGGCCACAACCATTCAAGGTGACTTCTATTGTCCTTCAGGGGCCCATTGCCCAATAACTGCCCGGTGGAGGTGCAACTGTAACGTAACCTCTCTTTCTCTCTCTCTCCCCCATAACGACCCATAAGTTAATATCATCAATGAGTTTTATGCCTCTCGTTATCCTTTTAGTGTTTAATGACTGCACTTTTACACATCTGCACCTACATATTTCCAGCCATAAACGGGGCGCAGAGTTCGCCCCCCAAAGCCGCCGCCGCGCTATTGCTGATAATAGCCAATCATAATTCCTCGGTTCTTCCGTGAAGCTTTGTCCATTTTGCACTGACTCCTCCGAGCAAATTCCCCTCGGAAACAAATTGCCGCACAGCAAGTCCGACGCTCACCCACCCCCAGCGATGGGGCTCCATGGGCTCGTTAGGCCGCAATGGGTATGGAGTAACACAGATTGCTGGGAAATGACCTGCGGCAAAGGGACGCGGACTGAAAATGGGAGTGTTCTGCCGGGCTGAGACTCATTGTTATGGATGTTTTGGTTAAGAAGGCAACAGAATGGAAATGTAATAAAGTCATTTTTAAACTGCCTAAAGTAGCCCCTTATATGGGGTGTGGGCCCCTTAGCTCCTCATATAGGTTGAGCCCCTCAGTAATAGGGTTTGGGCCCTCAGTAAATAGGGTTGGGCCCTCAGTAATAATAGGGTTGGGGCCCCTCAGTATAGGGTTGGGCCGTCAGCTTTCAGTATGCGGTTGGTCCGCCTCAGCTCCTCAGTATAGGGTTGGGCCCTTAGCCTCTAAGTATGGTGGTATGGGCCGCTTCGAAGCTCCTCAGTATGGGGTTGGGCCCCTCAGCACCCTCAAGTATGGGGTTGGGCCCCTCGCGCCCCGATCCGTATGTACCCCCAGCACTTGTATAGCATAGGAGATGATGCCCCCCTACAGATAATAATAGATCAAAATCACCCTTCCCCCCACTTATTCAAGGCAGGTAATGGCCACAACCATTCAAGGTGACTTCTATTGTCCTTCAGGGGCCCATCGCCCAATAACTGCCCAGCGGAGGTGCAACTGTAACATAACCTCTCTTTCTCTCTCTCTCCCCCATAACGACCCATAAGTTAATATCATCAATGAGTTTTATGCCTCTCGTTATCCTTTTAGTGTTTAATGACTGCACTTTTACACATCTGCACCTACATATTTCCAGCCATAAACGGGGCGCAGAGTCCGCCCCCCAAAGCCACGCTATTGCTGATAATAGCCAATCATAATTCCTCGGTTCTTCCGTGAAGCTTTGTCCATTTTGCACTGACTCCTCCGAGCAAATTCCCCTCGGAAACAAATTGCCCCCGGATCTGATATCCGCACAGCAAGTCCGACGCTCACCCACCCCCAGCGATGGGGCTCCATGGGCTCGTTAGGCCGCAATGGGTATGGAGTAACACAGATTGCTGGGAAATGACCTGCGGCAAAGGGACCGGACTGAAAAATGGAGGTTCTGCCGGGCTGAGAACTCATTGTTATGGATGTTTGGTTAAGAAAGGAAAACAGAATGGAAATGTAATAAAGTCATTTTAAACTGCTAAAGTAGCCCTTTAATATGGGGTTGGGCCCCTTAGCTCCTCAGTATAGGGTTGGGCCCCTCAGCCTTTCAGTATGGGGTTGGTCCCCTCAGCCCCTCAGTATAGGGTTGGGCCCCTTAGCCTCTAAGTATGGTGTTGGGCCCCTCGGCCCCACAGTATGGGGTTGGGCCCCTCAGCTCCTCAGTATGGGGTTGGGCCCCTCAGCCCCTCAGTATAGGGTTGGGCCCCTTAGCCTCTAAGTATGGTGTTGGGCCCCTCAGCCCCCCAGTATGGGGTTGGGCCCCTCGGCCCCACAGTATGGGGTTGGGCCCCTCAGCTCCTCAGTATGGGGTTGGGCCCCTTAGCTCCTCAGTATGGGGTTGGACTCCTCAGTATGGGGTTGGGCCCCTCAGCCCCCCAGTATGGGGTTGGGCCCCTCGGCCCCACAGTATGGGGTTGGGCCCCTCAGCTCCTCAGTATGGGGTTGGGCCCCTTAGCTCCTCAGTATGGGGTTGGGCCCCTCAGTATGGGGTTGGGCACCTCAGCCCCTCAGTATGGGGTTGGACCCCTCAGTATGGGGTTGGGGCTCTCAGCCTGTCAGTATGGGGTTGGACCCCTCAGCTCCTCAGTATGGGGTTGGGCCCCTCAGTATGGGGTTTGGCCCCTCAGTATGGGGTTTGGCCCCTCCGCCCTGCAGTATGGGGTTGGGCCCCTCAGCTCCTCAGTATGGGGTTGGGCCCCTCAGTATGGGGTTGGGCCCCTCAGCCCCTCAGTATGGGGTTGGATCCCTCGGTATGGGGTTGGACCCCTCGGTATGGGGTTGGGCACTTCATTACGGGGTTGGGCCCCTCAGCTCCTCAGTATGGGGTTGGACCCCTCAGTATGGGGTTGGGCCCCTCATTACGGGGTTGGGCCCCCTCAGCTCATTAGTATGGGGTTGGGCCCCTCAGCTCCTCAGTATGGGGTTGGGCCCCTCAGTATGGGGTTGGCCTCACCACCCTCTGAACCAATAACAAGCTTGCTGTAGAAAAGCCTTGGTATAGAAATCATAGCGCTGTTGTTTTAAAGTGGAAGTACTGGAAGTATCTCCCAGGGAACTGGCTTCCATCTTGGGCCTTCACTAATTTAAAGGGGTCACCCCATGTCTCAGTGACCTCTGTACAGATGGAACACCCCGGGGGGGGCATTTAATCCACACTTCCATCCATGCGTGGTGCCGAGACAACTGAGAAGGGACATCTTCTCCCAAGTAGGAGACCTTCATCGAAAGCTGCCTCTTGTAATCTGTTCAATACCCTCCCTGTGGGGGATTCTCACTGAGGATTTGCCAGGGGCCATCACACCGGGGCTCAAAGATAGCTTTGGGGGGCTAGCACGTTCAGTGAGGGTATTGATTGCCTCTGAGGCTTTGGGAAGATTCATTGGTTGCTGATCACCAAACTTCAGGCCTGTCTTCATCAATGGACTTCCTTTCAAGATGGCTCTTGGGTCTATTTAAAAGCTCTGAAAATCTGACTCCAATCTGCCCTTTCCTGATTCCTCCTGGGCAATTAAGCCCATAGGGCAATATTTGACTCTGAAAGAACCAGAACCAATTTCTTGATGCACCACCACTCTGGACCAAAGGGATCCTTTGCCATAAGTGCAACAACCCCAATGCCCCACACACGTGGAATCCTTTATGGTCACGGCTCCCATGGCCCAAGTGTAAATGAACCAAATAGTCATCCAGGTCAGCCAATCAGAGAACTCTTTGATGACGCAACCGAACACTGGTCTTACCGCCAACCAAAGCTGATAGGTCAGAGCTCAAGGTCACATGGTACAACCCCAGCCATTCACAGTTCCTGACTCATTCCGAGTCGATTAAAGCTGATAGGGGCCCAACGCAGGCCTAGATCATGGTACCCCCGGGCCAATCGTAGGTTCTGCTTTGGAACAAAGTTTATGATGCCGTTCATGGTGCCCCTACGTAAATCCAACGTTGTTGGCACCAAGGGCATGTGATTTTTTTTCAAAAACAACAAACACATAATATCCAAAGTTCCTCCCAAAGCAATAATTTCCCCTCTACTTTGTGACCCCCCCCCCCACCTCAGCAGCAGGTACCTCCCCTGGCACATACATGCCATAATACTGGGACTCCATCTTCTGCCATCTGTGCCAGACTGAACCTATTCCAATGGTGCTATAATCCCAACACCAAGCCTTTCTCACCCTGCTATTGGTGGAACAGTCTCCTGGCAGTGCCAGCTTCACCCACATAACTAAATACCCTGCTTCTTTTACTCCTACTACTCGGCCTCCTTTCCTGCCCCAATCCTGCCCCCTCCATATTGATTCTCTCTCATATTTATCTTTTTCCTGCTGTTTCACCATCGCGATCACTCGGCACTGATACCCCCGTTATGCCATGCCTCTCCCACTCACCCACTATCTGTGCCAACCTTACTCTCTCCCCTCACCCTGTAACAGATGTGCCCCCCCTTTCCCTGTACCTGTGGTGCCCCCTTGCCCTGTACCTGGTGTCCCCTTTGCCCTGTACCTGGGGTGCCCTCCTTGCCCTGTGCCCCCCTTGCCCTGTGGCTGCCCCCCTTGCCCTGTACCTGCAGTGCCCCCCTTGCCCTTAACTGGGGGTGTCCCCCTTGCTCTGTACCTGTGCCCCCCTTGCCCAGCTGCTGCCCCCTGGCTGCTGGGTGGGTGCCCCTTGCCCTGTGCCCCAGGCTGCTGGGTGGGTGCCCCCTTGCCCTGTGCCCCAGGCTGCTGGGTGGGTGCCCCCTTGCCCTGTGCCCCAGGCTGCTGGGTGGGTGCCCCCTTGCCCTGTGCCCCAGGCTGCTGGGTGGGTGCCCCCTTGCCCTGTGCCCCAGGCTGCTGGGTGGGTGCCCCCTTACCCTGTGCCCCAGGCTGCTGGGTGGGTGCCCCCTTGCCCTGTGCCCCAGGCTGATGGGTGGGTGCCCCCTTGCACTGTGCCCCAGGCTGCTGGGTGGGTGCCCCCTTGCCCTGTGCCCCAGGCTGCTGGGTGGGTGCCCCTTGCCCTGTGCCCCAGGCTGCTGGGTGGGTGCCCCCTTGCCCTGTGCCCCAGGCTGCTGGGTGGGTGCCCCCTTGCCCTGTGCCCCAGGCTGCTGGGTGGGTGCCCCCTTGCCCTGTGCCCCAGGCTGCTGGGTGGGTGCCCGGGCTGCAGGCGGTGGGTGTAGCCGCTGTGGGACGCGCTGGGGAGGAGGAGGAGGAGGAGGAGGAGGAATCGCTGCGCCTATAAGGATCTCTCCTCCATCTCAGGCTGAATCTCCGGCTGTCGCTCCCAGACGCGCGTCTCTCCGGCTCTGCCCGGGTCTGTGCTGTGTGTGCGGGGGAATGTCTGCAGCTCTGCCCGGGGAGCCTGGGTGCTACTGACTGGGTGCTACTGACTGGGTGCTACTGGCTGGGTGCTACTGACTGGGTGCTACCGACACCCCGGGACTGGCAGGGGCTGCTCTTCTTCTTCTCCTTCTGGGCATCTGGACTGGTACCGGGCACTTTAGCCAGACATGGATCCTACGGATATTGGGTGTGTGTTCCTGGCACTGCTGTCTGCTGCCTGGCACCGGGGATCCACCGCGGCGAGCTGTGAGTACCCCCCAGCCCTACTGATAGCACCCCGATATATTGCCCCTTACCGATAGCACCCCGATATCTTGCCCCTTACCGATAGCACCCCGATATCTTGCCCTTACTGATGGCACCCCAATATATTGCCTTTTATTGATGGCACCCCCAATACTCAGTCTGTAAAGATGGTATCTTATCTCTTGCCCCTTACTGATGGCACCCCAGACTCTTGCCCCTTACTGATGGCACCCCCAATCTCTTGCCCCTTACTGATGGCACCCCCCAGTCTCTTGCCCCTTACTGATGGCACCCCAGACTCTTGCCCCTTACTGATGGCACCCCAGACTCTTGCCCTTACTGATGGCACCCCCAAATCTCTTGCCCCTTACTGATGGCACCCCCCAGTCTCTCCTTACTGATGGCACCCCAGTCTCTTGCCCTTACTGATGGCACCCCAGTCTCTTGCCCCTTACTGATGGCACCCCCTCTCTTGCCCTTACTGATGCACCCCAGTCTCTTGCCCCTTACTGATGGCACCCAGTCTCTTGCCCCTTACTGATGGCACCCCAGACTCTTGCCCCTTACTGATGGCATGCCCCTTAGATGGCTCTCTTGCCCCTTACTGATGGCACCCCAGGCCCCTTACTGATGGCACCCCCCAGTCTCTTGCCCCTTACTGATGGCACCCCAGTCTCTTGCCCCTTACTGATGGCACCCCAGTCTCTTGCCCCTTACTGATGGCACCCCAGACTCTTGCCCCTTACTGATGGCACCCCCCAGTCTCTTTGCCCCTTACTGATGGCACCCCAGACTCTTGCCCCTTACTGATGGCACCCCAGACTCTTGCCCCTTACTGATGGCACCCCCAGTCTCTTGCCCCTTACTGATGGCACCCCAACTCTCCTAATGGTATCCCAGAACTCACCCCTCAATAACCCAGCTTCATTGCAGATGTTACCCCAAATCTCACTCCTTACAGGTGTTACCCCAGCAATAACCCCCTAAGGATGCTGCTATATTCCTCTTACCTATCATGCTACCCACGTTGGTACTTCAACCCACAGCTGGGAATGATGGCACCAAGGCCTCACCCCTCAAATATGGTACCCTGACTGTACCCCCTAACAGTTTGTACCCCTAGTATTTACCCCATACAAATGCCCCCCCACTCTCACAACTAAACAGGTGGCATTAAGCCTTGCCCATTGCAGATGAGTCGGTCTGAGTCCCCAGTGCTGTTACCCCCAGTACTTACTACTTGCCAATGGTACCCCAAGTCTGAGCCCTTATGTAAGGTACCAAAGCAGATGGCACGGAGTGGCCCCAGACTGAGGATTGGGGGGGTTGGGGTGCAACTAGAATATGGCACTTTGGGGAGAGCTGGCACCACTGACTGCCACATTCTGTCAGGGACCAATAGTAGCCAATACATAAGCCACTTGCCCATAAATTCACAGCATATAGGTGGCAGGGGGTACATGGTACATAGAGGGCAAAGTTAGTCTCATGTAGGGGGGGGGTAAGTGTTCAGCCCCTTAATCTTCCTTTATTATCAGTACAGGGGGGTGTGGGTACAAGTGACCCCCAGGGGGGCAGTATGGACTTTCCCGGGGTGCTGCCCGGTGCTTAGTGGGTCGGTTCTGTTTGGGTCCAGTCCCAGTCTCACAACAATCCCATCCCGGTACCGTATGGGGGGGTCCGGCTGGGGCCGCACAGTGACCCGGATTTTCATTGACATTTCATTTGGACTCGGTTTCCCTGTAGAGCAGAACCGGCCTCGGGTTTGTGCAGCTCCCGGCTCCTATTTAATTGCCCCCATCAGCCACTGCATCAGCTGCAACTCCCGGGGGGGGGCATTATGCTGGGAGTTGTGGTTTAACAACAGCTGGATGGGCTGAAAGCTGCATTTCCCTCCCAACACTTATAGTGCATTAACCTGAAAGCAAATCTCTTGGAAATGCCAACTCCCTGCCCAACACTGATACCCACAAGTGATACCCCCCACTGATACCCACCACTGATACCCACCACTGATACCCACCACTCATACCCACAACTGATACCCACCGCTGATACCCACCACTCATACCCACCACTGATACCCACCACTCATACCCACGACTGATACCCACCACTCATACCCACCACTGATACCCACCACTCATACCCACGACTGATACCCACCACTGATACCCACCGCTGATACCCACTGCTGATACCCCCCACTCATACCCACCACTCATACCCACCACTGATACCCACCACTCATACCCACCGCTGATACCCACCGCTAAGACTCACAACTGATACCCACCACTCATACCCACTGCTGATACCCAGCAATGATGCCCAGCATTAATGCCCACCATTGATGCCCACCACTGATACCCACCACTGATACCCACCCCTGATACCCAGCA